>NC_091235.1:22285076-22585076 GCF_040958095.1 Procambarus clarkii | reverse complement strand
GTGGGTGGCTTGGGTTCGGGGGTGATTTGGGTTCGTGGGTGATTTGGGTTCGTAGGTGACCTGGGTTCGTGGGTGACTTGGGTTCGTGGGTGGCTTGGGTTCGTGGGTGGTTTGGGTTCATGGGTGGCTTGGGTTCGTGGGTGGTTTGGGTTCATGGGTGGCTTGGGTTCGTGGGTGGCTTGGGTTCGTGGGTGGCTTGGGTCCGTGGGTGGCTTGGGTCCGTGGGTGGCTTGGGTCCGTGGGTGCCTTGGGTCCGTGGGTGGCTTGGGTCCGTGGGTGGCTTGGGTCCGTGGGTGCCTTGGGTTCGTGTATTTCTGGTTAGGTTAGGATGGTGGATTTTGTATGTTACAGCAAATCAAGAGAAAGGACTTTACAAACCCTTGCAAATTTATCCCATTCTATTCTGTTTTAATTTCAATTCTTATTTATAATTTTTTTTCTATATAATTCTGGCTACATTCAGTTTGTCGTATACACATATAATTCCTTGTCTTTCTTTCATAAATATAAGAGATGTTTTTCAACATTTACCTTGTATGAAATTTATTAGTTAGCATATATTCCGCCTAGTTCTGCTGTTCCTTGCATTGAACAATGAAGTTTTGTCTATTTTATCCATTCCCTTACATATCGCTATCATGTTCCTTGTATATCTCCTCTCCTCCAGTGTGACTCCTAAGGTCCAGCCAGCTACTCAGTTTTTCCTTGTAGCTCAAGACCTTCAGCTTAGGAACAAGTCTTCTTGCATATCTTCGGACTTTGTTTATACTTGTACTTTTTTGGGTGAGGGATCCATGCTCGGGCTGCATATTCAAGAGTGGACTTGAAATAGGACGTGAATAGGTACCGTAAGGCTCTTGTCCTAGTATCCATGGGACACGCTACACACACGCACGTTGTTCTTGTAATGTGTGCTTCTGGCATTAGATTTGGAGTTATGTTTACTTCCAGGTATTTCTCAATTTTGTATACAATAATCTGTCTACCTTTCATCCCATACTGCTGTATAGGTCTAATTACTCTTATTCAAATTCACATCATTTTCCATTTGCATTATGTGTTTGTGTGTGTCAATAAATTTACTTTCCATTTCAACTTATGCATCACACACTTAAACCAAAGAGAGAGATACAAAAATAATAATTAAAATAACGTAAATATGAACCGCGTATTCTGGGTGCGCCACTGTGTGACTCCCAAGTCCCGACTCTCCTCCATAATTCCGGGTTACAAAAGCTTCCTTTCTGGCCGCTGCCGCTCACTGTGTAATTACCAGCAAGAGAACAAGGGTCGTGGACTCGGGAAAGACAGACTAATTGATCGTGAGATAGCGTTCCAGTCGTTGGCTTCGAGGCATGAATAGAGGCTGCGTTTAAAGAGAATGAAATCAGGTTGTAAAATTTCAGTTTGTTTTAGCTGACGACCCGTGAAAACGTGAATCGTGTCTGCCAGCTTCTCAGACCCCCAGGGAGCTCCATTGAACGAGTTTGATATTTGCTGAAATCATGTTTCAATAATTCATAGCTTTATATGCATTAGTGTATTTGTATTAAACATATGACCATGGCTGCGTGGCTGTGAATCGATTACCTGAGCTACACAGGGAAGCCTTGATGATCTGAAAAGATTATTAATAAAAGCACGATCTTGCGTGACTTGTAACACTGGCCTCTGTGCACAAAAACCAAGGTAGTGAGTATAAGCAATATATACTGAGAAAGTTCAAATTCTGCACTGAGTAACTTACAACTTGCTAAAGAGGCTATCTTCAGAGGAAGAGGCAAGAACTGAGGAAGCTCTGTCTCTTAACTGAGATGGTTCACCTCAAGTTTGAGAATATATTACTATTTGGTACAAAACATGACGAGTGCGAAGCTGGTATTATAATATGACGGGCTGGAATGGTTAGACAGGTGTTCAAAGATCAGCAGATGACATCCTCTTGGGTGAAAATGCACATGAAAAAATCCTTTCATCTGGCAAGATGATATACTAATGTCGAAGCAGCTCGTATCGTCATGAAAATCACAAAAAGTATTAATTAACATCGCGAACAACGAACGATCCTTTGTGGCAAGACGAAGCATAAAGGCTCATAAAGATGAAGCAGTAAAGAACCCAATCCCGTGTTCTTTACCTAATATTTGCGTAAAATATGAGTACATACACCCTGTATTTTATTGGTTTAAAATTTCCAATCATTTCCGTATAAAACTGGATTTTATTTTCTCAATGACATCTCACTCTATATTTAGAATGTTTCTTGTAAGTAAGTGTCCAGAGTCATTGTTTTGAGGTCATTAAAGAGTTCCCAGTAGTGAACTGCCTCGTCACGCCCTCAGCAATGACTATTGCATTGTCTTCTGCGGTCTTCATATGCTTAAAACACTATGTGAGACTGATGTCTCATATGTTAATACCTGCAGCACTATGATTAACATGGCATTCATCTACCAAATACCTGCAGTACTGTGATTGGCATGGCATTCATCTACCAAATATCTACGGTACTATAACTGGCATGTCATTCATGAGGCACGTAACTGCCTTCTTCCTCACACGTGTCTGGACGTTCAAACACTCATGTCGCTGCTTTTGTATGCAGTCAAAACACACAATTGTCGCTCACGTTTTGTTTCTAGTTGAAAAGACATTCTAGTTATATAATCAAAACAGATTTTCTTGCTTAATATATTAGCTGATTTCAAAAATCTAATTAAGTCAGGAAAGTACAGAATTGGGATTTTCACTAACTAGAGGACACCAAACCCATATTATACTCATAGTCCCAATTTAGAAGTTCACTAAAGCCACGAATATCTATGGACAAATCTTTTAAACTCGAGCACACGAACATGCACTGGTAAAGCACATTGGTTTGATCACAAGCAACAAAGGAGACAAAAGTACGCTACAAATCAATGAAGCTACTAACAACATTCTGGTCTAAAAATATGCAGCCTATTATCTACATTGATATGCCGGAAACTATATTTCAAAATTCTAAATTAAATGATACAGGACAGAATCAAAGATTTAAAATTTACTATACTAGGCTAAACTTACTGATGGTGCTCAACCTGATCTCTCGAATTATACAGCGCATTTTGACGTCAAAATACCCTACGGACAAAATATGACGTATCATAAATCATAGCAGCTCACAAACCAGCTCGTCCGTTCTCTCGAGCATATCTAACGCCACTAAACTGATGTACTTAATTGGCCAAACTAACTTAACCGAGAACCCACGAATGTGAAACGGGACATCAGGTCAATTTTGCGCTCTAGAGTTGCCAAAACGAACAGAAAATGGTGTACTAATATACCCGAACCTTACCTAACCTACGACAGCCCAACATGAATACTATACTACTGGCAATTACAATAACCTTTGAAGTGAATACTGAATGATAAGCAATCAATCAAACAATAATATACAGGATAAGATACCCGTTAGGGCGAGTCTTGAAGTGGGGACAGCTGAAGAGAAGTCGGTGAGAGGAAGCGCTGAAGTTGTAGAGAAAGAGCCAGAGCTAAACCCAGCTGCGTGTCCTGAGTCAATGCGGCAACAACCTCACAACTGGCTAGGCGTTGAGTCGGGTCAGGAAGCGCGGCAGTGGCAGTGTTTCTTCATTCTAGTTAGTAACAGTCTGTCCTCTGGTGGTGTTTTCATTTTTGAGTCTTCTTTTCTTGTTTCTTCTTCATTCTTCTTTGATTGGCTTCTTGTCAGAATTGTTTGTTTATATTCCTTGTAATCATTTGGTATAAGTAGTGGTTCGAGAGTAGCTTCATCACATAGGTCGTAAATGAACTGAGGGTCCATTTCGAAACCGTTAGGTTCCGTATCTTTATCAAGCCACATATGTTTCTTGCATTCGAGATTGTAGCCAATGCTGCACAGCCGTCGAGCTTCAGGAAAGCCAGGAGTTGTCTGACTTCGAACATCGTTGAGTGCAAGTTGAAGTGCATTCACTTCATCAGTAAAATCAGTAGGCGGGACATCAGAAAGCAGACGTTGAGTTTCAGCAATTGGTGTGGATGGCTCGGTGGAAGCAGGTTGCCGAGGGCGGGCGTCAGCAGACAGGAGATCTGCTAATGCATTTGGAGAGATAGTGACTGAATGGACAGCGCTTGGGACTCGTAATTCTAGGGTTCGGATTCGATCCCGGCCGCCGGCGGAAACAGATGGGCAGAGTTTCTTTCACCCCGATGCCCTTGTTACCTAGCAGTAAATAGGACCTGAAAGTTAGATAGCTGTTATGGGCTGCTTCCTGTGTGTGTGTGTGTGTGTGTGTGTGTGTGTGTGTGTGTGTGTGTGTGTGTGTGTGTGTGTGTGTGTGTGTGTGTGTGTGTGTGTGTGTGTGTTTGCGCGTGTGTGTAAGATAAATATATGTAGTATACATAATAGAGGAAAAAATAAATTGGTTAGAAAGGCGGGGTCCAAGAGCTAAAATAGCTCGATTTTGCAGATACAAATAGTAAATACATATGAGACCTCGCGGCTGAATCAACAATGCTCGGCGGTCGTAATCCTAAGGGCCCGGGTTCGATTCCCGGCAGAGAATCCAACCAGAGTCCTTCACCTGATACCTCTGTTCACCTAGCAGTAAAACAGGTATCTGGGATGTTAGCTGCATCCTATTGGTTTGTGTGTTTGTGAGTGAGAGATAACACAAAATATACACAACAGATATGATAGAGATAAGACAGTTAGAAAGGCGGGGTCCAAGAGCTAACGACTCAATCCTGAAGGCACAAGTAGTAAATAATTAACATAGACACAGGTAAGTCGCTGAAGTCAACTGCATGCACAAATTTAAATGGAATCATGACAACAAAAGCAACCTGGAGCCAGATTCACGAAAGCAGTTACGCAAGCACTTACGAACGTAGACATCATTCCTCAATCTTTGACGGCTTTGGTTACATTTATTAAACAGTTTACAAGCATGAAAACTTCCCAATCAACTGTTGTTATTGTTATAAACAGCCTCCTGGTGCTTCGGAGCTCATTAACTGTTTAATAATTGTAAACAAAGCCGCCAAAGATTGAGAAAAGATGTACAGGTTCGTAAGTGCTTGCGTAACTGCTTTCGTGAATCAGGCCCCTGGCCTGGCCGGCCAAGCACAGGTGTCTACAACTAGGTGAGTGTCCCCTGACTGATCGCTGCGCCTTATACGGGTTAGACAGGTCACCACAATCACCGCCGGCATCTGTGGAGCCTCATGACCCTCCTGTCTCTCTCAGTATGTGCCACCCACTGTACCGTCGACTAGTGTATCTCCCACCCACTGTACCGTCGACTAGTGTACCCTCCACCCACTGTACCGTCGACTAGTGTACCCTCCACCCACTGTACCGTCGACTGCTGTACCCTCCACCCACTGTACCGTCGACTAGTGTACCCTCCACCCACTGTACCGTCGACTAGTGTACCCTCCACCCACTGTACCGTCGACTAGTGTACCCTCCACCCACTGTACCGTCGACTAGTGTACCCTCCACCCACTGTACCGTCGACTAGTGTACCCTCCACCCACTGTACACTCATCCAATGTACCTTCACCTAATATATATATATATATATATATATATATATATATATATATATATATATATATATATATATATATATATATATATATATATATAGACATATGTCGTACCTAATAGCCAGAACGCACTTCTCAGCCTACTATTCAAGGCCCGATTTGCCTAATAAGCCAAGTTTTCATGAATTAATGTTTTTTCGTCTACCTAACCTACCTAACCTAACCTAACCTAGCTTTTTTTGGCTACCTAACCTAACCTTACCTATAAATATAGGTTAGGTTAGGTTAGGTAGGGTTGGTTAGGTTCGGTCATATATCTACGTTAATTTTAACTCCAATAAAAAAAAATTGACCTCATACATAGAGAAAAGGGTTGCTTTATCATTTCATAAGAAAAAAATTATAGTAAATATATTAATTCAGGAAAACTTGGCTTATTAGGCAAATCGGGCCTTGAATAGTAGGCTGAGAAGTGAGTTCTGGCTACTAGGTACGACATATATATATATATATATATATATATATATATATATATATATATATATATATATGAATATATATGAGAGTTTTCATTCGCATATAGTCCTGGGGACCATTCAGGCTTGTTCGCATATATATATATATATATATATATATATATATATATATATATATATATATATATATATATATATATATATATATATATATTAGTATATTTTGGTAGCAGTCTTTCCTGTAGACATATATTATTAAATATGACCGAAAAAGTAAGATTAATAATTCTAACACGAATTTTCTCAATCTTTCGTACATTACGCTTCACTGTTGGAGGTAAATCAAAAATCACTTCTCCAAAATTCATTTTTATTTCTAGTCTGACGCGACACGGGCGCGTTTCGTAAAACTTATTACATTTTCAAAGACTTCACAAATACACAACTGATTAGAACTTACGTCTCTCTGATATTATATCTACATTTGAGTGAGGTGGGAAGGATGATGTGGCATTAACACAAGACAGAACAGGGGATATTAATAGGGTATTAAAAGTATCAACACAAGACAGAACAGAAAACAATGGGTATTGAATAGAAGTGTTTGTAGAAAGCCTATTGGTCCATATTTCTTGATGCTTCTATATTGGAGCGGAGTCTTGAGGTGGGTAGAATATAGTTGTGCAATAATTGGCTGTTGATTGCTGGTGTTGACTTCTTGATGTGTAGTGCCTCGCAAACGTCAAGCCGCCTGCTATCGCTGTATCTATCGATGATTTCTGTGTTGTTTACTAGGATTTCTCTGGCGATGGTTTGGTTATGGGAAGAGATTATATGTTCCTTAATGGAGCCCTGTTGCTTATGCATCGTTAAACGCCTAGAAAGAGATGTTGTTGTCTTGCCTATATACTGGGTTTTTTGGAGCTTACAGTCCCCAAGTGGGCATTTGAAGGCATAATGCCTTCAAATTTTCAAAGATTGAGAAAATTCGTGTTAGAATTATTAATCTTACTTTTTCGGTCATATTTAATAATATATATATATATATATATATATATATATATATATATATATATATATATATATATATATATATATATATATATATATATATATATATATATATATATGTCGTACCTAGTAGCCAGAACGCACTTCTCAGCCTACTATGCAAGGCCCGATTTGCCTAATAAGCCAAGTTTTCATGAATTAATTGGTTTTCGACTACCTAACCTACCTAACCTAACCTAACCTAACTTTTTCGGATACCTAACCTAACCTAACCTATAAAGATAGGTTAGGTTAGGTTAGGTAGGGTTGGTTAGGCTCGGTCATATATCTATGTTAATTTTAACTCCAATAAAAAAAAATTGAACTCATACATAATGAAATGGGTAGCTTTATCATTTCATAAGAAAAACAAAAATAGAGAAAATACAATTATTCAAGAAAACTTGGCCTATTAGGCAAATCGGGCCTTGCTTAGTAGGCTGAGAAGTGCGTTCTGGCTACTAGTACGACATATATATATATATATATATATATATATATATATATATATATATATATATATATATATATATATATATATATATATATATATATATATATATATATATATATATATATATGTCGTACCTAGTAGCCAGAACGCACTTCTCAGCCTACTATGCAAGGCCCGATTTGCCTAATTAGCCAAGTTTTCATGAATTAATTGGTTTTCGACTACCTAACCTACCTAACCTAACCTAACCTAACTTTTTCGGCTACCTAACCTAACCTAACTTATAAAGATAAATTAGGTTAAGTTAGGGAGGGTTGGTTAGGTTTGGTCATATATCTACGTTAATTTTAACTCCAATAAAAAAAAAATGATCTCATATATAATGAAATGGGTAGCTTTATCATTTCATAAGAAAAAAAATAGAGAAAATATATTAATTCAAGAAAACTTGGCTTATTAGGCAAATCGGGCCTTGCATAGTAGGCTGAGAAGTGCGTTCTGGCTACTAGGTACGACATATATATATATATATATATATATATATATATATATATATATATATATATATAGTTGTACGTTTATGTAAATATGTATGAATGCATGTACAAATATGTAAATATTTAATTATTTTGAATGTATATCCGAAATGGTTAGGTTGTTGTTGTTGTTGTTTAAGATTCGCTACCTGGAACAAAAAGTTCCAAGTAGCACGGGCTATGGTGAGCCCGTGTGGTTAGGTGGATGGATGATGGGATGATGAGGAAAAGTAGTAAAGAGGGCGAGAGATAGAGAAAATCCCATCTCTGTCCCTTATATCTGCTGTTCCACCTTTGTCCTCTTTATCTGCTGTACTTTGAACGGGAGAGGGAGTGAGGATGGGGAAGAGGGAGAAGAGGGGTAGAAAGGGAAGAAGGCGAGGGAACAGAGGAAAGAAGAGGAATGCTGGTGGAAAGAGAACGAGAGAGAGGAGAAGAGTTGATGGAGTAGAGGGGGAGGAAAGATGGAGAGGGGGGAGATTTGAAGTGTGAGAGAGAGATAGAGAGAGAGAGAGAGAGAGAGAGAGAGAGAGAGAGAGAGAGAGAGAGAGAGAGAGAGAGAGAGAGAGAGAGAGAGAGAGAGAGAGAGAGAGAGAAAGAGAGAGAGAGAGAGAGAGAGAGAGAGAGAGAGAGAGAGAGAGAGAGAGAGAGAGAGAGAGAGAGAGAGAGAGAGAGAGAGAGAGAGAGAGAGAGAGAGACAGAGAGAGAGAGAGAGAGAGAGAGAGAGACAGAGAGAGAGAGAGAGAGAGACAGAGAGAGAGAGAGACAGAGAGAGAGAGAGACAGAGAGAGAGAGACAGAGAGAGAGACAGAGAGACCCGGGCTCAGGGGGGTACCCCATCAACCTCTGAGTACCTGTGAGTACCTCACAGGTACTCTCAACTTCACCACCTTCAGAGTACCTGTGACCACACTGAACTCTCACACAAAGTGGACACGTTTGACCACTATTTTGCAGGTAATATACTCTGATGGTGCTTATCCAAAGGGCAGAGTCGTGTGTATGTGTGTGTGTGTGTGTGTGTGTGTGTGTGTGTGTGTGTGTGTGTGTGTGTGTGTGTGTGTGTGTGTGTGTGAGAGAGAGCGCTCCACCCCTCGTGTCCGTGTGCTGGCAAGGTCGTGATCGACGCAGCTTACCCCGAGAATTTCTCCCCTAAATCATCCCGGTTCAGATAATTACTTGGTGAAATACCTGGCCTGACCTCCCGCGTCGTTAATACAGGTGAAGAGAAGGTGGAGGTGGAGGGAGGACGCGCAGGAGACGTTGGGGAAAAAGTAAAATTTTTCTCAGAGGAGTGTTCAGAGAGCACGGCTATAAAGTGGGTGTGGATAGGGGCGTGTGTGTGTGTGTATGTACTCGCCTATTGGTGCTTGCGGGGGTTGAGCTTTGGCTCTTTGGGCCCGCCTCTCAACTGTCAATCAACTGGTATACAGATTCTGGAGCTTATTGGGCTCCAAATTGTGTATAGAGCCTGCTTCCACCACGTCAGTGCCTAGACTCTGGCACTGAAAACATTATTTCTTTTGTCTCTGTGGCTCATTTGGGTACTAAGTTTCCACCTGTGTTCCCTTGTTCGTGTTCCATCCGTGCTAAATAGTTTGTGTTAGTCAACCCTGTCAATTCCCCTGAGAATTTTGTAGGGGGTGATCATGTCTTCCTTTACTCTTCTGTCTTCCAGAGGCGTGAATTTCAGCTCCCGTAGCATTTTCTCGTAGCTCATATCTTTCAGTTCTGGGACGAGCCTGGTGGCATACCTCTGGACCTTCTCTAACTTCTTCTTGTGCTTAGTAGGTATGGACTCCAGGCTGGAGCTGCATACTCCAGGATTGGTCTGACATAAGTGGTATACAATGTTCTGAACGACTCCTTACACAAATTTCTAAAAGGCAGTTCTTATGTTGACCAGTCTAGCATATGCCGCTGATGATATCATTTTGATGTGGGCCTCTGGGGACAGGTTCGGTGTGATATCAACCCCCAGATCTTTCTCTCTATTTGACTCGTGCAGGATATCACCTCCTAGATGGTTCCTTGTGTTCAGCCTCCTGCTCCCTTCGCCTAATTTCATTTTTTACACTTTCCTGAGTTGAACTTTAGTAGACATTTTCTAGACCATTCCACCAGTTTGTCCAGGTCGTCCTGTAGTTTCTGTCTATCTTCATCTGGCTTGATTCTTCTCATAATTTTTGCATCAACAGCAAACATTGAGAGGAATGAGTCTATACCCTCTGGAAGGTCGTTTACATATTTCAGAAACAGGATGGGTCCAAGTACAGAGCCCTGTGGGATTCCACTGGTGACATCTCGACACTCTGATGGCTCCCCCCCTCACAGTTACTCGCTGTTTCATGTTGCTTAGATACTCCCTTATCCACTGGAGCACCTTACCTTTTACTTTTGCCTGTTTCTCCAACTTTTTAACAGCCTTTTATGGGGTACTGTGTCAAAGGCTTTCTGACAGTCTAAGAAAATGCAGTCTGCCCACCCTTCTCTTTCTTGCCTAATTTGTGTTGCTTGGTCATAGAATTCTGTTAGACCTATGTCAGGCACAATTTACCATCCCTGAACCCATGTTGGTGGTGTGTTACAAAGCTATTTCCCTCCAGATGCTCTACGAACCTTTTCCTCACGAAATTCTCCATCGCCTTGCATGGTATACAAGTTAGGGGAAACTGGCCTATAATTCAGTGCCTCTTGCCTGTCACCCTTTTTATATATTGGGACTACATAAGCTGTCTTCCGGCTTTCCGGTAGGTCTCCTGTTTCCAGTGTCCTGTTATACACCATAGAGAGTGGCACACTTAGTGCTTCTGCACCTTCTTTTAGTATCCACGGTGAGATTCTGTCAGCCCCAACAGCCTTTGCCACATTCAGCTCCAACAGATTCCTTCTGGCCTCATCACTGGTGAGGTCAAATTCCTCCAAGGTTGCTTGGTTTGTCGCCTCCTCTCTTAGTAGAGGGGCTTTTCCTTGCTCTGTTGTAAAGACCTCCTGGAATCTTTTGCTGAGTTCTTCACACACCTCCTTGTGTGAGGTGTGTGAATACACACATATTCATGTGTGTATATAACACGGTGTGTATTATATTAAACACATATAAAATAATTTTGAGGAAATGGAGTAGCTTGAACTCGCAATGTTGTTATTCCCAGACGCCTTAACTGATTGGGCCACGGTGGTACTAACGTTCATCAACCCAGCTCTCTGGGAGGTTGTCCCCGCCCAACCAGGGGCGCGTCGATTGTAAACCCTGGTTGGGCTCCGGTTCGGGGTCTCCAGGACCTCCTAGAGAGCTCAGTAGAGTTATGGGTAGTTGACTTTTGTACCATCGTGGCCGAGTCGGTTAAGGGAGGCGTCTGAGAATCACCACATCGTGAGTTCAAGCTACTCCATTGTCTGAAAATGATTTATATTATGTATGTGTATAGGTGTTGGGGAAACAAATTCGATTCGAACCCATGCCATCCAAGCATGGGTTCGAATCCTGGCCGGGTCAATTAGAGTTCTTAGTGATCTATGGGTTGCGTGTTCCTGCAGCTTTCTCTCTCTCTCTCTCTCACACACACACACACACACACACACACACACACACACACACACACACACACACACACACACGCATATATATATATATATATATATATATATATATATATATATATATATATATATATATATATATATAACTGAAAACTCACACCCCAGAAGTGACTCGAACCCATACTCCCAGATGCCACGCAACTGGTATGTACAAGACGCCTTAATCCACTTGACCATCACGACCGGACATAATGAGGTGATAGCCGAGGCTATTTGAACCACCCCACCGCCGGCACTCGGATAGTAATCTTGGGCATAGCATTTTACCAAATCACCTCATTCTTTGGGGCACACGTGAGGAACACAAATGCGAACAAGCCTGAATGGTCCCCAGGACAATATGCAACTGAAAACTCACACCCCAGAAGTGACTCGAACCCATACTCCCAGATGCCACGCAACTGGTATGTACAAGACGCCTTAATCCACTTGACCATCACGACCGGACATAATGAGGTGATAGCCGAGGCTATTTGAACCACCCCACCGCCGGCACTCGGATAGTAATCTTGGGCATAGCATTTTACCAAATCACCTCATTCTTTGGGGCACACGTGAGGAACACAAATGCGAACAAGCCTGAATGGTCCCCAGGACAATATGCAACTGAAAACTCACACCCCAGAAGTGACTCGAACCCATACTCCCAGATGCCACGCAACTGGTATGTACAAGACGCCTTAATCCACTTGACCATCACGACCGGACATAATGAGGTGATAGCCGAGGCTATTTGAACCACCCCACCGCCGGCACTCGGATAGTAATCTTGGGCATAGCATTTTACCAAATCACCTCATTCTTTGGGGCACACGTGAGGAACACAAATGCGAACAAGCCTGAATGGTCCCCAGGACAATATGCAACTGAAAACTTGTAACACGGGTTTGGGTTTCTCTCTCTTTACTTCCTCTTTCTACTCCCTCTACCCGTATTCTTACTTTTATTTCTAAACCAAGGGACTCCAAAACTTTTACCAAAGCCAACTCCACGCCACGTGGTCCTAAGACGATTGACCGACTTAGGATTCTACACCCAGTATGACGTGACCTAAGCTCTGAACAAAACCCTAGAGTCACCTCTGCTGCCACCACCAGACCAGTAATACAAGAGCAATGATCGAGGTCTGGATCGATCACGCTAATTAATCAACCTAGGGGCTTGATCCCCACTATAAACGATGACCTTGAGTGTGGAATAAATTACACGGTAATGATAATTCCGATTCGATGTTAGAATCGGCGCCCAATGCAACTCTGCCTCGTGTGGACCACGTGACCAGGACAAGTATACACATAAAACACATGGAAACAATAAAATGCAAATTAATAACAAATTTAATTTATTAAAAGAAAACTAAAACAAAATCTAAATATGTTCACTCCCTATCAATTTAACACTCCCTACTTGACCTGAGTGGCAAATGAGACTATTTCTATACTTAACAATAGCAACTATACCTTGGGCGACCACAGTTCTAGGTGTTGGGCCTGTTCTTGGGGAGAGGTAAGATGTTGACCTCTTATCCCAGCTGCTTCCGTGACCACACTGATTTTTTTTTTCCTTGTCTGGTCTCCCCCAGACAGAACATTGTATCCTTCCGCCTAGTCAAAGTTCTACCAAGTTACTAGCAAGGTTTAAGTTATAACAATTAACCTCTGTTGTACTTAATTGATCCAGACTGGTTGAATTATTTTACTGAATTAAATTACAAACATCTAACGGCAGAGCTGTTCCCGATCACAAAAATGGTTATTAAAACTTTGAGAAATAGTAGACCTGTCAACCCCTGATGACCTATGACCGCCGGTCACTCCGCTTTAAAAGTTAGATCTGATTCGTGACGTCACTGATGGTGACTTAAACTCAATAATTAGAATACTCTTGATATTGTATCCAGTACTATTATACAATACAATTTTAATGCAAAATGAATAAAGGCTAATTTCTCTAAATTACTGAATATTATAGGATGATTTATTATACGCAGCTATGAACAAAGCGTTGGTTATTTCCACCGCGAATTCCCCTGGGGGTCAGGTCACCATGCGGCTCAGCTTCCTATTCTCTTTTGTCGATAAACCACTCTGGATAATTCTTACAACAGCCTAGTTTGTATATATATATATATATATATATATATATATATATATATATATATATATATATATATATATATATATATATATATATATATATAACTGAAAACTCACACCCCAGAAGTGACTCGAACCCATACTCCCAGATGCCACGCAACTGGTATGTACAAGACGCCTTAATCCACTTGACCATCACGACCGGACATAATGAGGTGATAGCCGAGGCTATTTGAACCACCCCACCGCCGGCACTCGGATAGTAATCTTGGGCATAGCATTTTACCAAATCACCTCATTCTTTGGGGCACACGTGAGGAACACAAATGCGAACAAGCCTGAATGGTCCCCAGGACAATATGCAACTGAGGCGTCTTGTACATACCAGTTGCGTGGCATCTGGGAGTATGGGTTCGAGTCACTTCTGGGGTGTGAGTTTTCAGTTGCATATTGTCCTGGGGGACCATTCAGGCTTGTTCGCATTTGTGTTCCTCACGTGTGCCCCAAAGAATGAGGTGATTTGGTAAAATGCTATGCCCAAGATTACTATCCGAGTGCCGGCGGTGGGGTGGTTCAAATAGCCTCGGCTATCACATCATTATGTCCGGTCGTGATGGTCAAGTGGATTAAGGCGTCTTGTACATACCAGTTGCGTGGCATCTGGGAGTATGGGTTCGAGTCACTTCTGGGGTGTGAGTTTTCAGTTGCATATTGTCCTGGGGACCATTCAGGCTTGTTCGCATTTGTGTTCCTCACGTGTGCCCCAAAGAATGAGGTGATTTGGTAAAATGCTATGCCCAAGATTACTATCCGAGTGCCGGCGGTGGGGTGGTTCAAATAGCCTCGGCTATCACCTCATTATGTCCGGTCGTGATGGTCAAGTGGATTAAGGCGTCTTGTACATACCAGTTGCGTGGCATCTGGGAGTATGGGTTCGAGTCACTTCTGGGGTGTGAGTTTTCAGTTGCATATTGTCCTGGGGACCATTCAGGCTTGTTCGCATTTGTGTTCCTCACGTGTGCCCCAAAGAATGAGGTGATTTGGTAAAATGCTATGCCCAAGATTACTATCCGAGTGCCGGCGGTGGGGTGGTTCAAATAGCCTCGGCTATCACCTCATTATGTCCGGTCGTGATGGTCAAGTGGATTAAGGCGTCTTGTACATACCAGTTGCGTGGCATCAGGGAGTATGGGTTCGAGTCACTTCTGGGGTGTGAGTTTTCAGTTGCATATTGTCCTGGGGACCATTCAGGCTTGTTCGCATTTGTGTTCCTCACGTGTGCCCCAAAGAATGAGGTGATTTGGTAAAATGCTATGCCCAAGATTACTATCCGAGTGCCGGCGGTGGGGTGGTTCAAATAGCCTCGGCTATCACCTCATTATGTCCGGTCGTGATGGTCAAGTGGATTAAGGCGTCTTGTACATACCAGTTGCGTGGCATCTGGGAGTATGGGTTCGAGTCACTTCTGGGGTGTGAGTTTTCAGTTGCATATTGTCCTGGGGACCATTCAGGCTTGTTCGCATATATATATATATATATATATATATATATATATATATATATATATATATATATATATATATATATATATATATATATTTGATTTTATACCCGCATTAGGTCAGGTGATAATACAATGAAGGTGAAAAACATGGGGGATACATAAGGGATAAACATAGGGGCTGCAGAAGGCTTATTGGCCCATACGAGGCATCTCCTATCTAAACATCTCCTATATATATCTATATATATATATATATATATATATATATATATATATATATATATATATATATATATATATATATATATATATATATATACATATATACGAACAAGCTTGAATGGTCCCCAAGCCAATATGGGACTACATATATATCTTATTTGTGTAAATCACGAAAATTAACACGTGACGAAAAATGTGAGTGTCAGACCAAGGAGGAAGAATTGAAACAGGAATTTCCTTAAGTACTTTCGTATTTTAATAATACATTTTCAGAAGGAAACCTCCTGAAGATATAATACTGAAGATATAATTCTGAAGATATAATATATTACTTCTATATAGATATAACTTCTTCTATGAAGAATAACAAAAATTATGAAGAATATATGAAAATATGAAATATATATAAATATGAAATCATAAATGAAAATATATGAAATACATATGACAGATATGAAAAATAATAAAATATATAACTTCTATATGAAGATATAATACATCTTCAGAAGGAATCCTTCTGAAGATGTATTATAAATATCCGAAAGTACTTAAGGAAATTCCTGTTTCAATTCTTCCTCCGTGATCTGACTCTCATATATCATATATAAAATACTGAACTTATTTCCGTGAAGGATTCGAACCTTAGAAAGCCAAGCGCATCCTACATACTAACCTAACCAGTACAGTAACCACTTGACCACGACAGATTGTTAAAAAGGTTGGGAGCCAGAAGGCTCACCCCCCCCCCCCCCCCCCCCCACAACAACACCAGTCAAGGCAAGAGATCACCTGTTCCTTTTCATCAAATCACTCACTATTGGAGAAAACTATTTTTCTCCAATAGTCACTATTGATTTATATATATTGATTTGATAATAGTCAAATGTCCAACACAAGATTGATTGATTGATGAAGCTTAAGCCACCCAAGAGGTGGCACGGGCATGAATAGCCCGTAATCCAACACAAGGTTGTTGTTGTTAAAGATTCAGCAACTGGGAACAAAAAGTTCCAAGTAGCACGGGCTATGGTGAACCCGTAGTGGACTTACCTGGCACAGGAGCGGGGTTGTAACTGAGTTACAAACACAAGATTGATAAAGATTAAGCCATCCAAGAGGTGGCACGGGCATGAATAGCCCGTAATCAAACACAAGGAGAAATCTAGACATTTATAAGTATGGATACACCTCACTTTACGATTCACCTTAATGGTAGGGCGCGCCGAAGGATAGGGTGAGGTGATAGTTGCCTGACTCCGGCTTCTAGCTGTCCGCCAGGTCTTACATCTTCCCTCTGGGTCAATGGAGGACCATCAAACAGCTGTATGCTCGATGCCGAGTTCATGTGGATGTTGATTACTGGTTTCCTTGAGTCATCCAGGTGAGTATTATTTCCTAAAGTCATCCAGGAGCACTGTCACGACACCGAGGCCCAGCACCAGCAGTCTGATGAACCCCAGAACACATACAACTTCAATGCGTCTAAAACAGGTTAATGGATCAGGGATACCCAACTGACACTAATATTTATCGTTGCCAGACTATACATTATGACACGAGTAATTAAACCCCAGTTATTGGTTAATGGGGATAGGGGTTAGTTGGGGGGGGGGGGGGTTAGTGGGTGTAGGCGTTAGAGGGGGTAGGGGATAGTGTGGGGTAGGGGAGCTGAGTGGTCTCGGGGCATCAGCCACACTCACACCCGCCAACACTGGAGTCTCGCGCGGGAATTCGTCGAGTCACTTCATGGAGTAACATGTTGCCAAAATGTTTCAGTTGGTTTAGTGCATTTTCTGTTCAATTCGTTAGTAGAGATTAAGATGTATATACAACACTTTTTAGTGAATGTATTCACCTATTTGTGCCTTGAGGATTGTTGTGTTTTAGCTCTTGTGCCCCGTCTTTCCAACAGCTGGTTGTCTAATATGGCACCCGAGCTATTTTCTCTATTATTTAAAATTCTTGAGGTTATCTTGAGATGATTTCGGGGCTTAACGTCCCCGCGGCCCGGTCCTCGACCAGGCCTCCACCCCCAGGAAGCAGCCCGTAGCAGCTGTCTAACTCCCAGGTACCTATTTACTGCTAGGTAACAGGGGCATCAGGGTGAAAGAAACTCTGCCCATTTGTTTCCGCCTCCACCGGGGATCGAATCCGGAACCTCGGGACTACGAATCCGAAGCGCTGTCCACTCAGCTGTCAGGCCCATTGGCCAATTACTGACCATAACCAGGATGCAACCCACTAAAGCTGTTTAAACTTCCAGGTACCTATTTCCTGCTAGGTTAACAAATGTATCAGGTGAAGGAAACATTGCCTAAGCGTTTCGGTTCTGTCGCTGGTGACTGAACCTGTGATTCTTGGTGATTAGGCGACGGTGTAGCCCACTCACCCTCACTCGGTTGTACTCACCTAATTGTATTTGTGAGTCATGAGTCACGACTCTTGGGTCCCCGTCTCTTAACGCTTATAATCGACTGGTGTATACACGTGCCAGAGCCTTTTGGGCTCTATTATATCTACAGTTTTGGTTACATAGATCAAGGCTCGCGTTGATCACCAATAACGCCAGCTTTTAATTAAAACGACTAAATTGAAACACTGGAATATATAACGTCAGAATATTACAAAAAAATAAACAGAAGATATATTAAGAAACAGCCGTTATATTTTGGGGTATGGAACACCGGCCGCTTTGACTTAAATTAAACCTTATCACAGTAATTCCAAAGTTTTATTCTCTGTCCAATTCTAATCCGGATTCTGGTTCCCCGCACCTAACTTCATTACTTTGCACTTGATAAAATTGAACTCAAGTAGCCACTTGAGATATTATATTTTCATTTTGTCCAGGTTCTCTTGCAGCCTTCCATTATATTTATTCTCATCATTTTTGCACCATCAGCAAATATTAAGAGTAATTAATCTATTCTCTCTGGTGTGCCGTTTACATGGATGAGGAATAATATCGGTCCCAGAACTGACCCTTGTAAAACGCCACTGGTAACATCCCTCCACATAGAGGTTTATCCTCTCACCGTGACTCCGTTTTCTGTTGCAGAGGTACCCCCTGTATCCACTGGAGTACCTTCCCCTGTCATTCCTGACTGTTCCTCCATTTTGTGCACTAGTGTCCTGTGGGGTACTGTCTTGAAGGCTTTCTGACAGTCCAAGAATGTGCCATCCGCCCGCCTTTTCTGCCTTGTCTGATCTCCGATGCCCGTTTATCGAACTCGACTAAATTTTTGAAGCAAGATTTGCCATATCTAAAAGTATACTACTGGTGTATTTTAAAGTTCCTACTCTCTAAATGTTTTACTAGCCTCTTTCGTATGATATTTCCCACCACCTTGCATGGTGTGACAATATGGGACACAGACCACTAGATTAATGCCTTCCATCAGTTTCCTTTTTGTATATTGGCACTACACTGGCTGTCTTCCAACTCTCTTGTTGCCAATGACTTGCTATATATTATAGTAAGCGGCCAGCACAAGGATTCCGCCAAAAGGGGAGTAAACATTAGAAAAAAAGCATCACCAAATATACCTAAACACTATGTACAGGTAATTATTTACAACAGATATACACCAAGACATTTATACACCGCCGATAACACCTTACTTGTCACTTTCACTCAGAACACCACAAAAACCTCTGCGATCTCTATCACGGCGAGTCCTCCAGCTAGCACAACACTCAGGGCTCCTTCCCTGTGTGCCCCTCTCAGGTACTTACGCCAGGAGTCCACTTTTCTAATAATTCACAGACCAGGGGGGCCAGATTCACGAAGCAGTTACGCAAGTACTAACGAACGTGTACATCTTTCGTCAATCTTTGATGGCTTTGCTTACATTTATACAGCAGTTTACAATTATGAAAACTTGTCAATCAACTGTTGTTATTATTATAAACCGCCTCCTGGTGTTTCCGAGATCATTATCTGTTTAATAATTGTAAACAAAGCCGCCAAAGATTGAGAAAAGATGTACATGTTCGTAAGTGATTGCTTAACTGCTTCGTGAATCTCGCCCAGTCCACCATCTTGCACAGTATTCCCACAGGGTCTCACCAGTCACTCTACCAACACTGGCTAACCTCCTCTCAAGGCTTCACAACAAGCAAGTCTTGACCCATTGAACCGACGGACGTTCACGCCGTCTACGAACACAACGTCCCGGGCCATCCCGGGACACCTTGTTCCAATACCAGTAGCTCACTGACTACCAATAGACAGTTCACGGCCTTCAAAGAACAGGCCGTTCTTGTTTCGACTGAAACAAGCCTAGTGTTCAGGCGATGAGTCACAATAACGTGGCTGAAGTATGTTGACCAGACCACACACTAGAAGTTGAAGGGACGACGACGTTTCGGTCCGTCCTGGACCATTCTCAAGTCGATTGTGAGAATGGTCCAGGACGGACCGAAACGTCGTCGTCCCTTTAACTTCTAGTGTGTGGTCTGGTCAAGCCTACTGTTCCTGAGGACTGCCCTGGCTGACCACTCCTGGTCGACTGCTTTCCGCCGTCCAGTGTACCTCTTACATCACCTCACGAGGGAAGAAAATCATACAGTTGGAGGAAACTATCTCTGTTTTAGTGAGACCACAACCTTCCACCAGAGTACACAGAAAATGAGTCTGCTGCATTAATGCCATTGACATCGTAACAAACATAACAGGCGATGAGTCACAATAACGTGGCTGAAGTAATCGACTTGAGAATGGTCCAGGACGGACCGAAACGTCGTCGTCCCTTCAACTTCTAGTGTGTGGTCTGGTCAACAAACATAACAGACTAGTATAAAAAAGTATGACCTTCACAAGGCATCACCAAGTACCAGATGCTGAAGACATATATAACATGACAACTTCCAAGTCAGCTCTGTAATGGATAACCCGACACAAATTGTGCATTCCTGTCCACAGTCTTATCTAAAGTTGTTAGACCTGACAGCTGAGTGGACAGCGCCTCGGATTTGTAGTCCTGAGGTTCCGGGATCGATCCCCGGTGGAGGTGGAAACAAATGGGCAGTTTCTTTCACTCTGATGCACCTATTCACTTAGCAGTAAATAAGTACCTGGGCGTTAGACAGCTGCTACGGGCTGCTTCCTGGGGTGAGTGTGTAACAAAAAGGAGGCCTGGTCGAGGACCGGGCCACCGAGACGCTAAGCCCCGAAATCACCTCAAGATAGCCTAACAAAAATAAAGATAAACTTCTAGTAAGAAGCGAAAATAATGTACTTCACACAACGCAGTTCATTAAGACTCTCCAACGCGCGTCTGAGAGTATTCTGCATAAATATAAAAAATTACATAACCCCTATTTAGCTTCTCTACAAGTTCCTCCCTGAAGAATAACCTCAGGAGGACGGGCTGGACAACCAACTAGATATTTATTGGACACAAACAGAGCAATTTTTACACCACCTTATCCCCGAAATTACGCAAAATTGCAGCACGCATTTAGGCAACCGACTGCCAACCTAAACATTCTGTCACTGCGACAATTCAAAAATTTTAAAACAAAAATGAAATGTTAAATCATTGCTGTGGACAGCTACACTGAAAATGTGCCTTAAAGTTTCGTTTTACTATTTATAATTTTCTCTTTTCATGTTTTAATTATTGGCTGATGAACGTTAGTGTTTACTTTGATTAAATACTACTGAAAATTTATATTTGTACGAAACAATGTGTGTGAAGAGCGTCCAGGTGATCGTGTCAAGGCATTATGTTGATGCCATTATAACCTGCCTCACCTTACTCGCCACTGCTAAGTCAGTGGACCTGAATACAAATTAAGAGAAAATATATGTATGTACTTCTCGCAAAGTAATGAAATTATTTATCTTTATTTCCCTTTATTTGTGCCAATCTGGTTACTTATGAGCGTTTGATAAGGATTTTTTTTATGTATGGCTTGTGGATTGTCTTTTAAAATGCTCTATTAAATAGAAGACCTTATTATCAATTTCATTATAGAACTTACTGGTAATACATAAATATTATTACAAAAGTTGTCAGTTAAATACAAATTGCATTGGGTGTAAGTATCAGTTCCAACTTTCACTGATAGTTTTAACTCAGAGCGAACGTTCAGTATTACTTGTGTTAGTCTTAAATTAGCGTTGACTCGACATTTCTGAACGTAGCTTGCGCGCCACCTAATAGGGTCATAACAGAGGGCAAAGTATGAGACTTCTCATCGACTTGAGAATGTGGTCCAGGACGGACCGAAACGTCGTCGTCCCTTCACCTTCTAGTGTGTGGTCTGGTCAATATGAGAGGAGTTCAAGTACAGCTGACAGTGGTGGGTACCACACTATGTTTGTCTCGCACTGGCGAAAGGATGAAGAGGCAAGAATTATGAAAATCGAAAGTATGGTATTCTGCTGAAATGAAAGTATTTTCAATACACTTGTTCTTCCAAACTTTGGCGCTCTGGCCGTCACGCAAACACTTTGAGTACCGCTATTTTCACGCTATCGACCAAGGCGCAAACAATCCGGCGCTTTGATTAAATGATTGATTGACTGATTGATGAAGATTAAGCCACCCAAAAGGTGGCACGGGCATGAATAGCCCGTAAGTCGAGGCCCTTTTGAGCCATTACCAGTATCAATAGATGATACTGGAGATCTGTGGAGGTGCGACCGCACCCTACGTGAAGGGAGATGTCTCCCGTGTTGATTAAATTAAAAGCACCGCAATATATATTCTTCGACTAATGATCAATCAAGCGCCATAGAAGGTGGTGGGTTGCGTATAAGTTTCTAGTTAGGCAAATCCGCTTCAGATTTGACGCTTTTCAAATCGCTGGAGCGGCCTGAGCCCACACACCGCGCCCTCTCTAATAATACATCGCATTTTGATGTACAAATTCCCAACATCAAAATATAAATCATAGCAGTTCGTAAAATTTACATGATGTCCCGTTTTTTATTCGTAGGTCCTCGATTAGGTTAGGTTCGGGCAATTTAGTACGTCAGTTTAGTGACTTAACAACTCGGGAGGCGGACTAATTGATAACCTTCGTCTTGAAGTTCTAGATATTCTCTAGTGACTGTTTCAGCTAATAGACGCTAAGGTCTAATGGGAAGATAGGAATTACCAAATCGTCCTTTTGGCCAAACAATTCTTCCCATTAGAGAGTACCAGCCTAGTGAAGCACTTTTCCTACTGTTTATGAAAGGTGGACAGATTTTTCTACTTTGTTTATAAAGGGTGGACAGATATAAACAGAATGACAGAAAAGCTTGCAAATAGAAAGGAAGATAGAGGAAAAAAATTAGAACGATAGACAGACAGACAGGTAAACAGATGAAATACTTCGGGATTGCGTTATCACCGCTAGACTTAAATACATAGAATTTCCTAGTCATGGCCCATGAGATGGATGGCTGGGGTAACTGCCTCAGAACACTACTGCCTTCTGTTTGACTGTGGGCTGAAGGTCCGGAGTACACCAAAGACCACCACAACGTTTTCTACAACCTCTGTAAGTATATTGTTTCCTTTTTGGTAGGGAACAGTTTTGCTGGAATGTTCAAGGAATTAAATTGTCATTTTCATACAATTGTTCGGTTTCTCTATCAACATTATTTTGTCTTTTTCTCTCTGTTTTCTACCTATTTCTTATCCTCCTCATTAATTCTCTTTATGTCTGATGTTAGGTTTAAGGCCTATCAGCCTCTGGATTGCTATTAAGGTCGTAGCATTTACTGACCAATAGGCAGGAATAATTTAGCCCTGTACATAGGCCTGGACTAAAATAAACCCACAATGAATATACACCAAGAAGATGAATACACCGTGGTGTATATTTTTAATGTATTCTAATTTCTTTATTTATTATTACTTTTCGCAGCCTTCTTTCTTTCAACAGTTAAACTTTGACCGCTCCATTTCCTATTATATTGGATTAAACTGCCTCATCGCTCTTTTTACTCGGCTTCGGCTCTTAATATGTTACCCAGTTAACAAAGCCTTTTTTTTACACGTTATCTTGAAATGATTTCGGGGCTTAGGGTCCTCGACCAGACCTCCTTTTTGTTACACCCCTCCCAGGAAGAAGCCCGTAGCAGGTATCTAACGAAAAAGAATCTTTTTGTCCATTTGTTTCCGCCTCCACCGGGGATCGAACCCAGAACCTCAGGACTACGAATCCGAAGCGCTGTCCACTCAGCTGTCAGGCGCCCCACGTGGTACAGAAGCAGACTACTTCTGTTTCCTATTATTAAACTGAGAGCTTTCCCTTCCCAGAGCTCATAGTAAGCTTTATCCTTCTAATTTTCCCTGGAACACAACCCACCAATCGATTAAAAATACTGTATATAATTACTGGCGAAATATAATTACTAAACAAAGGCAAAAACAGGCGCTCTATCAGTGAAAGGTGAACCCTGCATCTCGGTGTATAGTTTACTTTGACATATATTGTTGCTCATTGGTCTGCAAGTAATTGTGGTTGCATTATTAACTCTCCAGGTGTTGATAGGCCATCTGCTCAACACCAAACCTGGTGGCATACAGTTGCAGAACAGTTATGAATTGCAATTCAAACATTTCTTCCTGACCAGAACTCGAAGCCAGACCAAGTCGCTGGAAAGGCGCGTGGCGAGAGGTTACACATAATCCATCTAATGCTTCTTTACCTGAACGCAGAACATTCGTGTATCATCTCAGAGCAAAACCTGTAATATGTCGTTTGTAATTAATGTATCTGCTTATTAACTCAATATTTGGTGATTAGTCGCATCACATTCATGTACATTATTCAAACATTTTATATCTGGAAGACTATGGATTTGCAACCCATCCTCCTGAAATGATAATACTTTTTTTTAACTATATGTTGGTTGTACCAATATGTAGTAAAGGAATCCGAGTAACCCAATTGTTGTATTAATTTTTATTGTCTGGAAAAAATAAAGCTAAAAACCAAACATAAATATTCCAAGGCCTAGTATAGCACATATATATACTATATGAGGCTTCAGGTAGTGTGCATTAGGCCTTAGATGGTTGGGTTAGGCTTTATTAGAAACACATTAAAAACTGTTATCCAAATTCGTGTATCCAAATTCAGTAATACAAAAGTCTACTTTCTGGTGGTCCATCATAACATACTTGTTCATTCGACCACATAGTTACTGTAAAAACTTTCCTTTTAGGAGGATTATCTGGGATTTTGATAAAAGAAATTTGGCAAAGCTTTGCTCGAATGCAGTGTTTTGTAAACATTAAACAAGTGACGTTAAGATAAAAGAGAGAGATATACAACGAGAAAAAAGTTAGACAGACAACAGTAATATAGTCAGGAATATGTCAAGAGAAAGAAATATATAAAGAAAACACGAAAATTAGATATATAAATTTGAGTATTAGAACATGTGAGTGCATGCGATAGAAAATGGGAATTGAAATGAAACGAAGAAAATAATAAATAAATGGCACAGAATGTTGCAGGGAAAACTAAATAACAAATATATTTTTTGATTAAGCTATAAAAAGATGAACGAAATCTAAACATTAATTAATGGTTACAAGAAACAGCTCCGTTATAACCTAAGAAAACGATAGTTTGCATTTACATAAAAACATAGTTGCAGCCAACGCAGTGTAAGAAGCTTAATTTGAAGCTTAGAAGAATGAAATATCGCTTCATTCTACATGGCAACCGAGACGTAGCCCAGCTTCTGTGCCAGATAAATCCACTACGGGTTCACCATATCCCGTGCTAACTTTGGAACTTATGTTCTAAGGAGCTAAATCTAAAACAACATGCATGGCAACCTGGACTCCCCTAACAGTGAACATCGGACCTCAAAGAAATATAAAAATAGACTGAATGATCGCTGGTTGAGCATCATGTTCCCTGGGAAACCCTAGAGCAGGGACCGATCCTCACTGGTTCCAGGGGGACCCTTCACTAGGGATGGACCCTTCCTGGTTCCAGGGGAACCCTTGAGCAAGGATCGGGGACCGATCCTCACTGGTTCCAGGGGGACCCTTCACTAGGGATGGACCCTTCCTGGTTCCAGGGGAACCCTTGAGCAAGGATCGACCCTCATTGGGGACTCTAAGACAGGATCCGACCCTATAGAAGGGACCTACCCTACCTGGGCCTTGGAGGACCCTCGAGCAGGCACCTTGGCTCCTGGGGGACCCCGGGAGCATTGACCGACTTTCCCTAGCCCTTGGGGGACTCTTGAGCAGGGACAATCCCACCCCTAAACCCAGGTAGACCCTATAGTTCGAATTTTGCAATGTTCATCTTCACTGTACACCTCACTATATACACGGCCATCGACACAGTCAACAACAGTGTACGTTTCTCTTAAGTAAGAACGAACCTTAATACACGCGATGTTCATTACACAAGTCCTCACTCTACACGACGACATCGCAAACGATCAGTCACGACACACGGTCTTAGATACACACGCTCCTTACTATAGACGAGTCATTATACACGTTTTCACCAATGTGAATCTTCTCACTGAACGTGATTTTCACCTTGGGATAAATAGAACTAAGAACGTGCATTGGGAATACTATCCCAACAATAGTCGACTCTTCAGGATCCCTGTGGTGTTTATCAGACCCAGAATTTCTTGGTTAATGGATTATTTTCTTGGTTAATTTTCCTACAAACAAAAAATAGCATTTCGTTTGTTTAGAGGGACCCTCAGCGGCACCTTGGGAGCGGAGCTCTCCCTGTTATAGTCTATGATCTCTAGTTGGAGTTCCATTACCGTCATGTTAAATTTTGTTGAATTCCTTTAACCGGTTTTCAACCCGTCCTCGACTCAAATCCATTACATCCAGCGGTCGACCCCAAAGACGCATGCATAAATTTTTACATGCTGTTCATTCAAAACCGGAATTTTTTCAAATATAAATTACTATTATAATATATTAATATATTGTGCATATACAGGCATAGGTTAGGTTAGATGTTTAGGTTCTATTGGCGATTATTTGTATTTGTAGTACGTGGGTGAAGCATTTACAGCGTTGTGGTTCGAACAAAATTCGTCAGTGAAGCACTTGTTCCGGAACTGTTCGAACTAAATCAGTTGTGAGTCGTGTGTAAACCGTTTTTTATTCATAAACAGGGGGTTTGGCGGGTGGATGGAATCATTTTTTTGATCTTTGTTAGGAGGACGGGCTGAGACACCTGCCCTTAGTAGACTTCCGGGTTGGTTGGCTTTTCAGCCCGTCCTCCAAACAAAGACCTAAAAGTGATTCCATCCACCCGCCAAACCCCCAGGTGTTTATGAATAAAAAACGGTTTACACACGACTCACAACTGATTTAGTTCGAACACTTCCGGAACAAGTGCTTCACTGACGAATTTTGTTCGAACAACAACGCTGTAAATACTTCACCCACATACTACAAATAAAAAATAATCGTCAAGAAAACCCAAAACACCTAACCTAACTTATGCCTATATATGCACAATATGCTAATATATTATAATATTATTTTTTTATATTTGAGAACATTCCTGTTTTGAATGAACAGCATGTACAAATTTATGAATGCGTCTGTGGGGTTGACCGCTGGATGTAATGACTTGAGTCGAGGACGGGTTGGGTATCTGG
Source organism: Procambarus clarkii (assembly GCF_040958095.1). Lineage (NCBI taxonomy): Eukaryota > Metazoa > Arthropoda > Malacostraca > Decapoda > Cambaridae > Procambarus > Procambarus clarkii. The sequence goes on along the minus strand of NC_091235.1, from coordinate 22,557,971 downwards.
GATTGATCAGAATGCAGGTTCGAGTCACTCCAGTGCCTCAAAATGATTTTCATTGATATATCATGCCATTGTGATTATATATATATATATATATATATATATATATATATATATATATATATATATATATATATATATATATATATATATAATATATATACATATGATGACCAAACCACCCATCAGAAAGTGAAAGAACGACGACATTTCGGTCCGTCGTGGATCATTATTAAGCCGTGTTCAAGAAAATATGAAGGTACAGGCAAACATAAGGTAAGAGAGTGAGGTGAGGCGCAGGTAAGAATAAGTCAGGAAAATGATCCAAGTAGCGTAGGCAATAGAGGCTGAGATTCCCGCTCCTGTCGGTACCGGTATAATAAACAACAATGATGATGATACTAATATTGTTAACTGAGGTTGGCACGCACAAAGTTGATAGCTGAAGGCCAGTTGCTTCGAGCCGCCTGACCTTATAAGGAACCTTATATGCAACTGGGTACAAGAGGAGCTGTTGCAGGAGCAGTTGCGTGTAGCGGCAGCAACAGGAACGCCCGTAGCTAGTGAGCTCTTCCGGTGCTTTACCCTTGTGACGTAAGCCCATGAAAAACCCGGCGAAGGTGCCGGATCTTCGGGTTATCTACCGAGCGGACACCTACCTGAGAGAGGGTCACGGGCGGTGGCTGACCCGTGCGTCTCTCTCTAGGTCTACCTTGAGGTGGTTCCGGTGGTCCGCCGTCCTCCTCGCTCCCTCCAGTCCCACACACCCGTACTGCTGTCCTACCATGGGTACGACAGCCAGGGTCACGGGCGGTGGCTGACCCGTGCGCCTCTCTCTAGGTCTACCTTGAGGTGGTTCCGGTGGTCCGCCGTCTCCCTCCTCGCTCCCTCCAGCCCCACACACCCGTACTGCTGTCCTGCCGTGGGTACGGCCGTCAGGGTCAGATCGGGTTGTGGGAAGTTATGAGACATGTATTAATAGAGGTTTAGTTAAACACAGATACCTGCTAACTATTGAATCACTGCCAAAGTTGCAATTAACATAACCAAAATATAACTGTTGATCACCAGAATGTCAATGTCGATTCCAACCCCGAAATCATTGTTGATTTTACAAGAAAATCGCCGTTGTAAGCATTTAGTATTACTCTTAACCCTACAAATTGTTACTATTTTCAAAAGGTCCGCTAGAAGCGTTGAATGCTGGCTCCCAATCCTCGCATTTCAAACTGTTAGTGGTTTAATGAATAATGTGTTCTTCCCCATGTTTTTATCATTTTCTTATTATTTGAAGCGATGTACAGTATTTATTAATAATTATTAAGCTGGAATTGTTTTTCCTAATATCTTTGACTCATTGAAATCCCATCGTTCAGCTTGTCCCTAAAGCCTGTGTTCAATTTATCAATTTGCTTTTGAACTTTATACATCATTGTCGTTTGTGTCCCTTTTATTCTTTCCTGCAGTATAATGTGTCTTTTTAACATATCTAAATCTTGATTTTAAAATAGTTTAGAGTCGGGGTTAAAGCCTATGGACCTCTAGTGGTTATTAAAAGCCAGGACAAAAGTTTACCGACCGTCCAACAACTATACTTTCGTCCTGAATACACTCGAAAATTTAAGTTAAATTCGTTGTATATATTTAGAATAACAAATTACACTTTTTAATTCAGATATACAAATACAACGGGCTATTCATGCCCGTGCCACCTCTTGGGTGGCTTAATCTTTATCAATCAATCAATGTTTTCATCTTCATCCTACTTTGCTCTGATGAAGGCGAAATAGGCGAAAACGCGTTAAGTATTTCTCTATTTTTCAAATGTGTTTTTTTTCCGCATACTTGGATCAGTGTTTTGTGAACATTGTTGCATATAAATACAAATATAGACACTGCTAAGCGAATTTGTAAACGTGGGCTGCACACTCAATGTTGTCTCCCAAGGTGTAGTGGGCTCGAAGATTTCCCTTGACTAATTTTCTTATGGTTACCCAGACATTTGCCAGGTTAGTGAACGTGCAGACATGCAGACAGACTCTTCTCATTATGTCAACTCTCAGGTCTTTCACCTTCCTTCTTCAGTGTTCTTATGGTCTTCTCACGCCATTTACTCTCACTACCGTTGCAGTCATTTTCGTACGTCACTCCCATTACTTCAACTCCGTTTGTTTTCACTCACGTTACTCCCAGTCCCGTTGTTTTTATTACCGTTATTCTAACTTCCATTACTCACATAACACTTTTTTTCCTATCACTTCTCATTCCACATAACTTTGCATTTATCCGTTTTAAAATCTAGTTACCATGTCTCAAAACATCTCTGGAGAATCCTGGTGAATTTACATCACACCGGAGACCTTTTTGATAATTCCTCCCAGCACCACCTCATCCGCACACAGACCTGAAGGCGCCTTCTACCAACCAGATGTTCAGCGCTGCTTTGTTTAACACCAAACCCTGTCTCTCTGAACAACTAGAGAATATACACATTTCAGGTAGAATAAACTTGGAACACTGTAGAACTGAGCGAAAGAAATGATAATGTACTTATTAGATTGCTGGGTTACTTCTTATCTTAAAAGATATAAGATTAAACCAGTGAAAATGTTCATTCTTCGAGCAGATGAGTGTGGCCAGCTAAATATATGTATTATGCGTGACCTTCGCATTAACTGAACATATGCCCAAACACGAAACTACTCAACATTACCAAATAAAAATAACTTGTTTTTTAAACAAATGAAGTACTATAAGTATTCAGTAAAGGCAATTAAATACATCATCTAAATGATAAACATGTATAATGAAGACAAATAACTTCAATCAATGCTTATAACGTTAAAGTATACCTGACGAGTACTATTAATGCAAATTAAAATACTTTGGAGTACAGTAAACTTAACGTATTTGCTGGTGTATACGACACACTTATTTTAAAATCATACTTCTTTTTTATATTATAAGTACGGATCATCATACATATAATGATAGTGATCTTCAAGTGGTTTTTGTAGGGAAAAATGTATGATTTCGTGCATGAAAATACAATATATACTTGGTGGTGGACTACAACGTGCATCCATCACACAGGCAAATACAATAATCAATATTAGAGAAAATTAATAGTGCAATTAAGGACTATCGAAAGTGACGTCCACGTGAAAATTAAAACAAATGAATTGGTGACACGTGGGAAACATCTGTGCCACGTGTGAGACAGCTGTACCACGTGGGAGACAGCTGTACCACGTGGGAGACATCTGTGGTGGCCAGGTCGACCTGACCGCCGGATGATGACCCCAACACCGGGTCATAACCCGGGCATCGAGTCGGCACGAGCTCCCAACACCTGAGTGGTGCAACCATTTAGAGTCGACCCGTGTACTGCCAGATTATTATCGTGGATAATAACATTTAATTCACTTGGATCATTTTAGCCCCGAACCGTAGAAAACAGCAGTCCGCAGTCCTACCAACCAAGGTACGAGCCCACCCGCACTCTCAATGAAGGAAAATACCAGATACATTTATTTAACTGGTACTTTAAAGTTTCTCTCGGGTACCGCTCTATTGCAAAGATGTTAGATGAGCCATGTCTTAATCAAATATATATATATCGCAATCCTCAATATCGTAGTGTTCAAAAAATTCCATCACTTGGACCATCAGAACCTCGAACCATGGACCACAGAAGCAGCACGATATTGTGGTTTACAATTTGTATGACTAGGAGGAGGATCACCTCCATACTCAAGAGGATTTAAGAAATATAGCGTGTAACTCACGCTATATCCCATTCCTCCACGAGCGATTTTCATGAAGTCTGAAATTAATTCGGAATGAAATCGAGAATGAGATGTCCGTAGAGTGTGAAGTTTATCTGTGTAATATTAATCCAGTTGGCATGAGGTACCTGGAGCTTTGCAATTACTTCATTCACTCTCGAATTCTTGAAGATATCCTCATATTGCACCCAAAATATGCCAGTGCAGGCTACTAAACATATGGCCCTGTATGACTAACCATCCTGCGAGATGGGGACTTTTATTACCACTGCTACCTTATTCAATCTTGTGTTGATGATATCCTCAAAATGCATCCGGAGTCTGCCAGAGCAGACTGCTTATCACATGCCTCTGTATGACTAACCATCCTGTGTGATAGGGATTTCTTAGCATCACCTAGTTAGCTTCTTTGACACACTGTACTCCACTTCATATAGTCTAGGGCAGCTGCACAAATGGAGATGTACCTCATGTATTAATAAAAAAAAACTAAACATCCAAAGTTTGCCAGTGATCACATGGACCTATATGACTAAATATCCTGTGTGATGGGGATTTTTAGCATCACGTAGCTAATTCTTGACACACTGTACTCCTCTTCATATAGTCTAGGGTAGCTGCATAAATGTAACTGTACCTAAATGTGTTAATAACAACAATCCTAATAATAGCACTGTGGCTACACCGTTGGCTCAGCCCAATCGTCAACAGGACGGATTGCAGCAGCATGTAGGTTTTACAGAAAAAAATACTTGCACACAGACTATCAGTGTCAGATTAAACAATTAGTTGACCTCTACACAAACAGAACTCTGTGCATTACAACTAGTTACTAATACATTAAATAGACACAGGAGAAGGAATAATATTTTGTGCTCTTCAAACAATTAAAAAATTTTCCTTTTAAAACGATCGACAGTAAGAGTCTCATAATTGTAATTATAAATAACCTGATCTCTGCACAGAATAAAGGGTTTAGAATTTTTGTTTATGGATATCATCTCACATAAATTTGGCTGCAATGTCTTGTGTCATTATAGTAATATTTATGTGAGATGGCATTCAAACAAAAGATTTTAAACTCTTTATTTTGTGTAGCGATCAGGTTATTTATATTTGCAATAATGAGACTCTTACTGTCAATCGTATAACTCACGATAATGACAAGACATTGCAGCCAAATTAGCATGTAACAAGAATTAGTTGATTTAGACCTAGGTATCCCATCTTTATTGTCAATATGACATATTGTTAAGGGGATAAGAGACCCATACAGTTGTTTCAAATAAAAATGGAATAGCATGCCAGGGATCACATTCACACCCCCACGACGATTATTGAACTGCCCGCCGGCTACACAGCTAAATATTTATAAACAAACACTTAAAAAAATCTTGTAGTAATATACATTATTATTCACTGACGTCGGGGAAATTAACGGAAATTTTTTGCTTTTCATGCTTTGCCCATAGTCGCATATACCAAACGATCCTGCAACAGCTATAAAGGATTCCCAAGTCACATCTGTGGCTCTCCGCCTCGCTGCCCCAATCCACACCGAATACAGGTGTATTTGCGGCGAGGCAGAGGCCGACAGGTACGGACGGCATGGCCTTCTCTGCCACAGGACAGGAGGATGGCATGCAAGACACGGCGAAGTTAACGACATTATTAAGAGAAGCCTTACTACAGCCGGTTGTCCAGCAGAGAGAGAGCCCCTTTACCTAATGCCCCGTAACTCTGATGAGCCTGTCGGTCTCCCAGACGGGATCACGGTGAACCCCTGGAAGAATGGTAAACAATTGGTGTGGGAGTACACTTGTGTTTCAACTTTAGCCAACACCTATGTTGACTTCAGTGCTGCACAGACAGCAGGTGCCAATCACCGGGAAGCAGCCAAGTCGCGTAAATACAAACCTTGAGCACCACTACAATTTTGTCCCCATTGCCTCACAGACACTTGGTGCCTGGCGTAAAAGTGCTGCTAGTTTTTTTAAGGAACCGGGGTCCAGGCTAATTTAAACAACTAGAGACCCTGGAGCCGCCAGTTTTCTCTTTCAGCGCCTTAGTATGGCGATCCAGAGAGGAAATGCTCACTGCATCCATGGTTCCTGCCCGCCATCTGAGGAGCTGGAGGAGTTCTACAACTTGAGACAAGTAGCCTTGTACACCCTGCATTTAACCAATGTTGTAACCATTTTTGTGTAATGGAATTTTAAAATAAAGTTAGAGATATATACACACATACAAAAAGAATAGGGGTGGTAGGAGAAGAAAATATCAGAGTTCAATGAGGATCCACAAGGTCTTCTCTGAGTACTTTTTATTTTCTTCTCCGAGGCTATGGGTCCCTACACTTGCACCAGAGGTATATTATATATATATATATATATATATATATATATATATATATATATATATATATATATATATATATATATATATATATATATATATATATATATATATATATATGCGGAGCAACAAAAAACTACACAAAATTGAACAAGGAAATTTCAAGTCACTAAATCTAATGATGTAAAAAAGTACACGAAAAATGAAAATTATTTTCAAGGATTGAATATAATCAGCTTAGTTGGCGTCTCATGGAGGTAATCCTGTTTTTCAACTTGGTGTACACTGCAATAGAAGAAAACATTTCCCCCCAAAAAGAGAAAAAAGTCATATGAAATTTGCATTATAACTATTAGGCAAGAGAAGGAAACCTCAAAAATGTGTTATTGTATACAGAAATGAGCAGTCTGGTGCAGATACAGTCTGCCCTTATCAACGACACTCCATCTTCATCGACAATGGCTAAATGTTAATTTCAAGCAGCCGGCAAACCCCCTGTTTATGAATGTAAAACGCTTTACAAACGACTCACAACAGATGACGTTCGAAGATTTCTCGAGCAGTGCTTCGTTGACGACCTCTGTTGGAGCCACAACGCTGCAGATGCTTCACCCACGTACTTTAAATATAAATAATCGCCAACGGAACCTATACACTTAACCGAATCATATATATATATATATATATATATATATATATATATATATATATATGTCGTACCTAGTAGCCAGAACTCACTTCTCAGCCTACTATGCAAGGCCCGATTTGCCTAATAAGCCAAGTTTTCATGAATTAATATATTTTCTCTAATTTTTTTCTTATGAAATGATAAAGCTACCCATTTCATTATGTATGAGGTCAATTTTTTTTATTGCAGTTAAAATTAACGTAGTTATATGACCGAACCTAACCAACCCTACCTAACCTAATCTAACCTATCTTTATAGGTTAGGTTAGGTTAGGTAGCCGAAAAAGTTAGGTTAGGTTAGGTTAGGTAGGTTAGGTAGTCGAAAAACAATTAATTCATGAAAACTTGGCTTATTAGGCAAATTGGGCCTTGAATAGTAGGCTGAGAAGTGCGTTCTGGCTACTAGGTACGACATATATATATATATATATATATATATATATATATATATATATATATATATATATATATATATATATATATATATATATAACTTAAATATAAAATATTAAAATATAAATGAGAACCTATTTTAACACACAATAGGTCAAAATTGAGGAATTCATATTTTGAGGACGGCCGCATCTTGATCTAGCCCGGACTGAGGACGGGTTGAAATAATTCACCCACGAATTCAAATAATTGCAAACAGAACCTAAACACCTAACCTACGCTTAAATATGCAAATGTATAATAATATTATTAACTTATATTTCAGAAAACTGCAATTGCAACTTAACATCATGTTAAAAATTGATGACTAACGGCAAGTTAAAAATTGATGACTAACAGCATGTTAAAATTGATGACTGCGGTCTTGGAGTCGGCGATGGATAAAATGAACATAGACTGAGAACGGGTTGTAATTTTTATAAGGCCGGGCTGAACTGACAATTGTACGATGCTTCGCCTGGGAACGGGTTGAGGCAGGATCAAGGAAGGACTTGAAAATAAAAGACTTACGAGTCAAAAGACAACCTTAGAAGAAGCACTTTGTTTCTTCCAGAAATGACAATTCACACCACGAAAATAAAACATAAAGATAAGAACAGAGGAGACTTAAGAAGGTCTGGCACCTAACCCACAAATATGAAAATGAAGATTTGACGACATTTCGGTCGGTCCTGGACACTGTTAAGTCGTGTAACTTAAAAATGGTTCAGGACGGACCGAAACATCGTCAATTCCTCATTTTCAGATTTGTGGGTTGGGTGTCTCCTCGTAAAGTTTCTTAAGAGAGACTACTTTAGCACGAATAGCATCGTGGCAGCATAAGGTGAGCAGTTTATAATTTAGACTCGGCACCACAGCATTCCCGCATTACCCTCTCCATTACCACACGGGACCAAAGAGCCGAAGCTCAACCCCCGCAAGCACAATTAGACGAGTACACTGTCATTCCCTGCTTCAACCTCCGAACTCTGGCCTCTGCTCCCTCAACCCCCTTAACTCAGCCTTTCTCGCCAAAGCCTCCCCAACCACTCCTCTCCGAACCTTCTCCATCGCGGGGGAGGTGAAGTGAAAGGTCAGGTGTTAGCGTGGAACACGACGAGCTCGTGTCTAACTCAGTGACCCCTAAACGCAGCATAATGAGAACACGGGATCACGCCTTCAAGCTGGTGTTCCCCTGTTAGCACGAGTCCCCCCTCTCTCCCCATCCTTGCCAAGCCTCACACTGAGTGCCCGGCCACATTAACCCGGATTAATGAAGAGACCTTTGTTTAGAGTTACTTCTCACGACCTGGGAACATCTAAACACATTTTTGGATCGTTAACATACGCCGGAGACTCTTACAGATGTTTAGTATGACACACACCAGCTATTTTAACAGTACCTTCACTTCCCAGAAATATGTTGTGATTATGTCTGGTAAAAATACAAGGTTAACTTGCTAATTGTCTTATTATACCTTATAGTCCTGATCAAGTTAATGAAACAAACTAAGTAATTATCAGTTATGTCAGAATTGAATTTGTGGATATACTCTACTGAGCAGTCGTCGTTGTGTTTCCTATCGTGGGGTCACCGTCGTGCTCTCCATTGATTTCTCGACGTTCTGTGCAGGCGATGAGTCACAATAACGTGGCTGAAGTGTGTTGACCAGACCACACACTAGAAGGTGAAGGGACGACGACGTTTCCGTCGACTCGTCACCACAATCGACTTGAGAATGGTCCAGGATGGACCGAAACGTCGTCGTCCCTTCACCTTATAGTGTGTGGTCTGATCAACTTCTCGACATCCTGTTTACCCCCACAGCAGCCGGCATCGCGCTTCCCCTCCAAGTAGTCAACGTCTCCACATCGACCAGTCGATTGACGTCGTGCCCACATGGAGCAATCAACACCCTGCTCTCATACACCTGATGACGTACAGTGAGAGCTAATTTGGATGCTGTTGATAGTGCACTACGGGCTCACCATACCCCGTGCTACTTGGAACTCTTGTTCCAAGTAGGTGAATCTAAAACGACAACAACAACTCCTGTTGATAATTACATTTTGAGAAAGACCAACACCAGCACTGCTGAAGACCAAATGGAATAGTTACATCTCATATGTTTGGTTCTTCACTACTTTCCTTCATAATATTTTATTATTCTAAGCTTAAACGTCCGCTTATATGCTTGGATCTCTAATAATATGCTTGAATGTCTGATTATCTGATTACAAGTCCGCATATATGCTTGAAAGTCGTCTCATATGTCTGGAGATACGATTATATGCTTACCGAGTAAGTCAGGAGACTTTAACAGAAAACGGGAGTATCTTACTGTTTTCAACTCATCTAGTTAGTTTATATGGTTAAAAGTTCGCTTACTACCTCCACAGCCCCGCTCCTGTGCCAGGTAAGTCTACTACGGGCTCACCATAGCCCATGCTACTTCGAACTTTTTGTTCCTAGTAGCGAATCTTAAACAACAACAACAGCTTACTAGCATGGAAGTCGTCGCAATAACTTGCTATGGACTCTTGCTCACTTGGAATGGTCGGTAGAGTGACGGCCTCGTTTATTGCAGGGCCAGCTTCCTATTCTCGATGGTCTAAGAGGTTGGGCACTGTTCCATCACTCGGTTCGTCTTTCCCAACTCCTCTCCTGTTCTCCTATCCCTTCCATGTGCTACATAGTCGTGCCGGCTTATTGCTTCTCCTTTGTCATTCTTTTTTATTTTTCACGTTATTAATTAAAACGAATGTAAATGGGAGAGAAAGTATGAGATAAAAACACGGACGACGTCAGTATTTTCTTTCTTTTACAGCTGTGACTGTAAAAGTCTGGTTTATTAGGTCACATATGTGACTGATAAGGTCTGGTTTATAAGGTCACATCTCAGATGGATAAAGTCTGGCTTATAAGATCATATATGTAACGGTTAAATTCTGCCCAGTAAGATCACATCTCTGCCAGAATAAGTCTGACCTGTAAACCACATCGATAACAAGTCTGTAAAGTCTAGCCACAAAGATCAAAAATACTATTGAAAGATCATTTCAAGCGTAAAATTGTTTACAAGACCTACCCCCGTCAAAAAAAAAATATATATATATTTACGATTCGCGTATATGTAAATTATTACACATACGCCCAACATTTCTTAATTTCGAGAATCGTGTAGGACCAACACGAAGGCAATAAGACTGAGATGTAATTTAAGTCTACATCAGGCTTGCAATCCCGTGCCTTGTAACATAAATATTCATGAAAAGCTAAATTATTAGACAATATTAAGTCTAGGCGGTAGTGTCGAGAAGGGCCTTAAGTCAGCGCCTTAAGTCAGCGTTGAGGTCTTTATCGCCAGGATATATCACTTTAATGGAGCGTATTCTCCTGTATGCTAATTGTCTCATCAGGGGGTGATGAATTTAGATCCTGAGCGCTGAGTAAATAGGTAAAAGTAACTGCTGGTAGACGAGAGTTTCTTAAAGCTTTCTAAATAGGTCGATAGGTGAAATTTGAGTTATAAATGTGTAAAATATGTTGACCAATCCACACACTAGAAGGTGAAGGAACGACGACGTTTCGGTTCGTCCTGGACTATAATCAAGTTGATTGTCGACTTGAGAATGGTCCAGGACGGACCGAAACGTCGTCGTCCCTTCATTTTCATGTGTGTGGATTGGTCAACATACTTCAGCCAAGTTATTGTGACTCATCGCCTGTATGTGTAAAATATGTTAATGTGTTTCAGAATACCTCTGCTTGGAAGGAACTGGGAAGTAAGATGTTGTAGTTACACCTCTCATGTTTCACAATACCTGCTGGGAAGGAACAGAGATGTAAGATGTTGTAGTTACCCCTCATGAAGTTTGTAACATCTCAACCCGTCCTCTTAAAAATAACGTCGCTTTTCGCTCGTATGCGCGCTATGGCCAAAAATGGACGTAATTTGAAATGAAATCTGCTCACGAAAGTGATGTACTGTCCCGTTTTCTGTCACTGGTTAGGAAATAAGGTTGTTGATCAATGTAACAAACTGTACCGGGTAATATAATACACTTGCAGTCACTTTATTGTTTCAAGCGTAGGCTAGTCATGTATATTTACCTGAATCTATCTGAGGGCCACTAACATGATAGTGGCCTCGATGAGGACAGGAAGCCGGCGGCTTGTCTAAGGTCCCCCCCCCTCCCCTTTGTTCTGATTTTTTCAAGCTGGATTTTAAAGTTCATCATTTTATGAGTTTTTACATTTGCTGAATTTTAAAATCCAGCTTGAAAAAATCCGTGAACAAATATGAATTTTTACATTTCTTACATTTGGATGTTCCTTTGTACCTTCCCAGCCCCTCCAGGGAAACGATACAGATTGGCCAAGCACACACACTGCACTGAAATCTATGATACACGAGTTAGGACTCTCCCTAAAACCATCAAAGTGCGAAATCATCTCATCCAGCCAATCATAGATGAAGTAAGACCCATCTTGCCAGGAGCCCCAGTGATCGCCCTACCATCAGTGTGCTGCTAGGGGTTACCTTTAAACTTGAATGTCATTGAAGTAATCGAAGAAAAGCTGAACGACTTGAAGAATATGGAAGAAAGAATAAGGGTGTTGGATGCCTATGGTCCCTTGTGGCGCCTCACAAGGTGCCTGGCATTCACAGACAAGAATCAATTCAGTGATTCGTGTTGTATGTGAAGATCATGTTTTTTGAACAGATGTTATTAATTCGTTTTGTTAATGTGTCTATCAAATTTAATTTACATTTGATTTGCAATGATTGTGGAGAATTTAGTGATGATTAGCGAACGCTAATCTTCCCCACACATCTCTTATAAAATACCGCCAGGTTTATTAGTAGAATATTAAAAAAATGAATGTTAGAATCCATTCTCTGACTCAGCAGTGGATTTAATGTTATTGGATTACGAGTTTAGATCATTTATAAATGAATAGAACATGTCGAAAAAAGTTTACGAATTATTTTTTCTTCAAATTTCTGAAAACAATCCTCATTTGTGTCAAACTTGCATACCGGCTGATGATATTCAGTTGACATTTACTTCATGTGGGCTTTCCCTCTCATCTGTTTCCTCATGCCCGGTCTGCCAGCCCTGCCACCCATCCTCATTACTCTGGATTTGTTAAAGTTAAACTATGTTAATCAACTGTTAAGTCATTACTGTTGCCAGGCCGGGTCTTTTTGTAACGTTTTGCTGATGAGTTTCTCATTCATCTTCCAAATATTTTCGTTCATTATCCGTCAACATCACATGTGAGATCATTCACACTATTTGGGAATAGGATAGGTCCAAGTGTAGAGTCCTATGGGACCTCCGCTGGCAGCGTCTCGCCTCACCAGTGATCTTCCCTCACTGTGTGTCCTTGTCTTGGGTGGCTTCAGTACTCTCTCTTATCCAGTGAAGCACCTTCCCTGTCACTCTTGCTTGTTTCTTCAACTTGTGCCCTGATCTCGTGTGGGGTACTGTGCTGAGGCTTTCTTGACAGTCCGAAAATATGCATTATGCTTACCCTTCTCTCTACTGTACTCACCTAGTTGTGTGTGCGTGTGTGTGTGTGTGTGTGTGTGTGTGTGTGTGTGTGTGTGTGTGTGTGTGTGTGTGTTCTTGGTGTGCACTCTCACACACACACAAACACACATATATATCATTCATCCAACAGCAAATGCATTTGTACCCGAGATGGGACCACCCGGACTCTCAGCCAGTTGTGATCAGCAATTATGTGCTCACCGTAATTCAGTAATTGTTCCGGCCGACCACCACTAAGGCACCGAATGCTGCGAGACGACACACAGCAAGAATTACAGCAGGCAGAGAGATGGAGAGGAAATTGACTTAAGGAGAGAGGCAGACAAAGAGAGACAGACAGAGAGACAAAGCACAATTTCACTCACATCTTAAGTATGCACGTCTCTCCTGGATTGTCTGCTCTCCATCATTCATCAAAATTTTGGGCAAAGTTGAGAACCGTGCGAGAAGGCTTTAGTCTTGACCAAGTCTGGTGGGAATGGTCGGAACATCAGACCCTCGAACACTGCTGAGATGTTGGTGCACTTATTCTTATGTACAAGGCCAACTGTCTCAAAATTCCGTACCTGGCCCAACTTCGTGGACCAGATGTGGCACCTAGTTGTTGGCACCCATAACACAAGAGTCTCAGCCATCAACAGTCTCACGCTGGAACTACTTTTGTCAAGAACATCACTCTATCAGCTATCATTCATTCATAGACACTAGTTACCTGTTCCTCATATGAAAGTTACTTTAGCATAAAAAAATGTTTATTCCTAATGATTCAAATAATAATCTGATGAAATAAATGAGTCTCTAGGGAAGCTGAGGAAGGAAAACAGTTCTTACTGCAGGCTCACGAAGTACCTCAACTCACAGCCCTAGTAAACCCTAGTCTTATTTAAACAAAAATAAAAACGGAAAAGAGAAGCAAGGGAGAGGAAGACTCAAGACGCGCGGGCACTTTGTGAACACCATGAATAATAATGGACACTATTATATAAAAAAGTACCACCCAAGAGCCCTTAATAAGTTCAACACCATCGTTCACTAATACCAAGTCGCTTTTTAATAAGGGGCAAAGCGAGATTGACTACCAAAGTGCATTCTAATCGTCGGTGATAACTCCGACGAGATTATTAAACATGTTCCCATGTTTTAATTAAAGAACTTGTTCATTATAATAATTACTAGAAGGTGTACTGTGACGCTGTCTCCCTAATATCTAGCTATGAAGGCTAATGACAGTGTTAGAGTGACTGAGGATGTTAATGAGGCTGTTTTATGAGACTCGGGATGAGCCTTCATATTTGAATACTTGGTTGAGGGGAGACTTTTGACGGGAGGCATCTCCCGTCACGCAGGGTGCAGTCGCACCTCCACAGATCTCCAGTATCATCTATTGATACTGGTAATGGCTCAAAAGGGCCACCACTTACGGGCTATTCATGCCCGTGCCACCTTTTGGGTGGGTTAATCTTTATCAATCAATCGGGAGACTTTGCTACTGCCGCTCTGGTCATCGTCGTCTACACCACCCGCCGCTACCAATGTGTGTGATGCTGTGTAGCGTGTACAACATTACCTTTGTAGTCGTCACCGAGAAGTAGAACGGGTATTGTGACGTGTGTACTCACCTAGTTGTGCTTGCGGGGGTTGAGCTCTGGCTCTTTGGTCCTGCCTTTTAACCGTCAATCAACTGCTGTACAGATTCCTGAGCCTACTGGGCTCTATCATATCTACATTTGAAACTGTGTATGGAGTCAGCCTCCACCACATCACTGCCTAATGCATTCCATTAATGGTTCAGGACGGACCGAAACGTCGTCGTCCCTTCACCTTCTAGTGTGTGGTCTGGTCAACGAGTTTCATATACTTTTAGAGCTGATTGTACAATAGTGTTGTGACGATATTGCAATCCCCACTTAGGGAGCAGCAAGTGGTCAACCAAGAGTTGAGTAGCCACTTGATATAGACGGTTGGTGAAGCCAGGATATAATACTGGATTGTTACCGGGTTGTAATAGCTTAGTGTTGTATGCTAATGTTTTATTGCTCTCATTTCATGTATTGTACATGTTTTTTTGTTCAGTAAATGTGCATTGTTAGCGGGCTTTTTCTCTTGTCCTGGTGAGGCTTCCCAGGAAGCAGGAGAGAGAGAGAAAGGATCACAGCTGCGGACAGGGTGACAGAAAATACTAATTCACAAAAGAGGATTTAGGAGATCATTCCAAACAAGGAGAGAGTGGGGAGTCACGGCGGCTCAAGTAGGGTGTGTACACAGGACAACGAGGCCAGAGTTGGAGCCGCACCCCTAGGTATGTGACGCTGGGCCCCTCTCCAAGATCAAGAGGCATACAGGGTGATCTCCGGAGAAAACTTCAAGCACTCCAGAGTTCATTGCTGGTCGACCGATGGTAGCGGGAGTGTGGCTGCCGAGGTCGGTTGTCTGTTCCAGCAGAGTGGTTGTGGGGGACGTTGTCCACCTGTACGCCAGTAACAGCCTAGTGCAACAACCAGAGCTCTCTTTGGGAGGTTTAAGTTCCATAAGCCCCAACCCCCCCCCCCCCTCAGGCCAGGACACTTTCCTCGTAACTCATGCCTCTCAGTTCTGGGACTAGCCTAGTGGCATACCTCTGAACTTTGTGTGTTTTGGAAGATACTGGGCGCTGGTTCCTGGCTCCAGCCTCGTAACAATTAACTGCCTCGTGATGGCTCTTCAACCCCCATCATCTATATGTCAACTTGCCGTAGCCTACTGCCACTGCTTCCTCTAACTCATCCTCTTGTTTACATAGTAGCTTTTGTAACTATGTGCACCATAATAAAAAGATTGACGTACTAAGCAACTAGATAGTAGAATTTAGTACTATTCACTTTATAGTCCGACAAAAATAAAGCTAAATAACAACCTTAAATATTCCTAGACCTCGTATAGCACACATATGTACTATATTATGCCTCAGATAGCGTGCATTAGGCCTAGGAAGGTTAGGATAGTTTAGTTTGTCAAAACAACATAAATAGAAAATCTTTTCCGGTTTGTCCAAATTCAATAGTACCGATTTCAACTTGCTAATAGCTTTGTACATCGGTATATGTACTATAGTCCTCATCGTTACTATGAGTACTACCACAACAGGAGGATGGACTGGCTTCCTCACACAACCCTCATTAAAGTCCTGCCTTGCGCCTCTCACTCTTACAGTGTCTTTTCTTCCATTTGTGCCCCTCTATCCCTAATCTCAGACCCGTCAAGACGCCTCTCCTTATCCACATTGTTAATTCATCTATCGTGTATGTGCGACCGTGCTCCACACATGTGTCTTCCTCTACAGTGTGTCCTCGTAGCTCAAAAGCTCTGCATCTCAGGAACCAACCTGGTGGAAAATTCATAAACATATAACGTTTTTTGATGTTTCAGAAAACTTGCAGGCTCCACTCTTGATGTGGAGCCTGCAAGTTTTCTGAAACTTAATTAGCTACTCTCTAATGTGCGACCACTGTTGGTCGCATATTAGTGCTGCAGTTTCTTGAAAGACACCATGTTGAGATTCGCGAAGGCTGCTGTTATGTTCGTCAGTTTGGGGAATGTTGATGATAGTCTGGTGGTTGTGTGGGTCTCTGGTGCTTAGTCAGGTGTGCTAACCAACCCGAGGGCCTTTTTCTCGTAGTTTACAACTGCACTCTTACCCCCTCATTTCACCTCCCATTCTGCAGCGCAGTAGGCTACGTCGTCGGTTCAACACCAAGGATTCCAGGTTCTATCCTCGAACTGTACATAGATGGATAGGCACGTTAGTCGGTGCCATTTACCTCTATCTTATTACCTACAGCCTCACAGATCAGAACAGCCTCTGAAAATCTTTATAACCTAAAGAAAGTGCAAAAGAGGAAGAGAAGCAGTTGACTTAATAACTTAGTCTTGGACGACACTGGTTGCTTTTTAGTTACAAGGGAGTCATCTAAATCTGCAGAAGGAAGGAGTCTCGTTATGCAAGTGCTTAGAAATTCATTTACAATTATTATATAACAAAAATATTTAACGAAAATCAAAAGCCTCACTCATATATTAATAAGTGTTAATAACAGGTCTTTCTTGCATTCTAGCAGCTCGTGTAAAAGTTTGGTTTGGCTGGGTGTTGGACTCAGGGCTGTCACCCTCAGGCGAGTAATTAAGGCCACCACAATAACTTACTAACCGCCGGCAAATATACTATTGTCCTGAACATTACCCAGGATTTAAGTAATCTTTCAGTGTATATACACCGAGAAGTGAGGTACACCTTTAAGTATATATATTTCCGTTGAGGTGCAACAAGAATGTTAAGACAAATTTATTGGTTAATATATATATAATTCGCTATGTATTTGCGATATATATGATGCAATATTTTCCATTGTATTAATCTATTGGATAAACATATGTGCCAAAATTATATTTTTTGTTGTAGCGGTGAGAGAACATTGATTATGCGGTACTACTCTAGGTTTAAATAGTAAGATATTAGTAGTTATGCTTCTGATTTACAGAGTCAGTTATTATTACTAATACCTCATATTAATAATAATAGTGGACTACTATGGTGAGTATTATCATATTACGATTTGTTTATATTCTCTCTTTCTCTCTCTCTCTCTCTCTCTCTCTCTCTCTCTCTCTCTCTCTCTCTCTCTCTCTCTCTCTCTCTCTCTCTCTCACACACACACACACACACACACACACACTATTAATATTATTTAAACAATTCACACATGGAAGGAAAACAAAATAGTATAATTTTTGTAAAGCTCTAAAGATTATGTATAAGAATTGTACTTTTGAAATTTAATATGATATGTGAAAAAGAATTATGAGAAAAATAATACATAAAAAAGGTAGCAAGTCCTCAGTCACAATATGAAGCAAAATATTCCCTAGCAAAAAAACAAATAATTAATTAATTAATAAAAAAGTTAATTTCTTGGATGTGTTGAAGACAATAAACCATAAATTTAGGTAGAGACACATCAAATATGACAGGAACACAAATATGTAATGAAATATGTATTTATATTTACATACGCATGCATTCATGTATACAAATATGGCAAACAACCATATTTGCATACATACGCTCAAGCATCTAAGTGACTTGAGGACATTAGAACATTAACAAGTTCATTTACGTAGATTAACAGGCGCATGTTCATTAGGTGTAAAAAACAGCTTCCTTCTGGACCCTTGTGTTTGGTGATATGTTATATGCAATTATAATTATCAGCGTTAGGCTACTATTAATCTGATGTTCGTGCATGAAATAGGGTGCGATGGTTGACTAAAGTAAATGTAGAAAATACTTGAATTCTGTAAACTTACTTATTTACATATGTACAACTATTTGTTATTAAGGTCGTTGATTTGAATTGCCATTATAGAAAACTAAGCTGGAGTAGACAATTAATGATCTCAAATAAAGATATCTCCCGCGCACAGAGTTTTTTTAGTAGCATAAATTATGTTTTTACTTTAGCGATTATTGCAAGTATTCAGTGTAGGATATCAAACTTCAGAGCGAGAAAACGCAGATATAACTAATCAAATTATTGCACCTAGGATTCTCATATACTTATACATGTTGGGTACTGAAGCAAGCGACCTTTAACTTCTGTTAGCTGGTTAAGAACTTTAAAACATCTTATAGCTCATTATTTCGTTTCTAGTTTTCCTTGGAACACCACTCGCCAACCGATAAACAATCAGGTACTCAATTATTAATGGATAAGCAAGGGAGAGCAGTTAAAGATAATCGCCCAGTCAATCCTCCCTGGGCCAGGAATTGAATCCAAACCAAATCGTTTGTGGGGTGCTTCTCAGTTTACATACACTGAGAGCTTAGTGTAGCCGCAACTCTGTCCAGGACTACAGTATTCCTGTCAAGGACTACAGTATTCCTGTCAAGGACTACAGTATTCCTGTCAAGGACTACAGTATTCCTGTCCAGAACTACAATATTCCTTTTATATTCCTTTTGGTTCGTCAGTAAGCTACTGAGGTAGCCTTATCAACCCTCCAGTGGTTTTGCCCAGCCAGATCGTGGTTCTGTCTAATCAGCTAGTTGTTTTGTCCAGTTAGCTCGTTTTTCTGTTATTTATTTTCAGATCGTTGTTCTGTCCAGTCAACTCGTGGTTCTGTCCAGTCAGTTAGTGTATTTTTTCAGTAAGTTTGTAGCTCTCTCCAATCAGCCTAGGTTTCTGTTTAGTCAATTACTGATTCTCTCGAGTCAGTTCGCGGTTCTGTTTAGTCAACACGTTATTCTGTCTAGTTAATTCGTGGTTCTCTACAATTAGCTGACAGTTCAACTACCCACAACAATTTTTGTTATGAAGAACTGATTACAGAACTAAAAATTATCAACAAAAAAGTTACTGTTCCCTCCTGAATTTTTCTCAACAAGCATGAGAATTACCTCAGGCAGTCAATGATCCTTCGCTTTTGTTTATCACGTTAATCATTGACAAGTGTCTCTAATTAGCTA
This sequence comes from Procambarus clarkii, assembly GCF_040958095.1. NCBI lineage: Eukaryota > Metazoa > Arthropoda > Malacostraca > Decapoda > Cambaridae > Procambarus > Procambarus clarkii. The sequence continues at coordinate 22,538,650 of NC_091235.1, read as the reverse complement.
ATAGCTATCCACAGCCAGTTGATTTTCCAAGTCAGCTACTGTTCTTTTTCCATCATTAAACCGGCAACAGTCCATGTCGATCTTCAGATTAAATGGTTGCCTCTCTCAACCAACACTCCTCTTAAGGATGCCAACTAGTGCCTCTCAGCAAATTAGTTTTCTCCCTTCAGAACTAGTGAAAACCGCTAGACAGCTTATGGTTGTTGTCAGATAACACATCAGTTAATGAACCGGTCAATAAGCCAAGTGAGCTCGCTAGCTATTTAGTGTCTCTGTCTTGCAGACGATGAATAACGTGGCTCAAGACATGATGACCAAACCACACATCGCAAAGTGAAGAAATGACGACGTTTCGGTCCATCCTGGACCATTACCAAGTCGTGCAGAGCCTCTCTGTTGCTCCTGAGAAATGAGGGAGTTGTTTGGACGCCCTAAAACGAGAAATGAAGGAGCCACCATGCATGTGTTACACCTCGACGCAGAACAGCATTCCTCACATTTTGGTCTCACCATAATGTGGGAAATAATGCACGTGTAAAAATGACCTCTGAAATCGACCAAAGAGCTATAATTGCCCTTTTCGGCAAAGACAGCCATGTTAGCACTAACTTAGGTAAATTGCTGAAGTTAATCAAGCTTTTACAGACTAAAGACCAGGTGAAAGGAGGTACCGAGCGAGGTTCCTAGCCAAGGTTCATGCGGCAACAGCGAAGCCGTGACGAGAAACAACAACGGGGAGAATTAACCTGTGACCCAGGCACGAGCTTCGCCGACACAGATGGAGCGTCTGGCTCTCCGCCCCGGGGATAAGCCTCCACTGATGCAACAACAATTAAAGAATGATCCTGGTGTTTCGTGAGCGTGGTGGCGCTGGGGATAGCGCCACATATACAAACTCGGATGCGTCACTGGAGGGTTACGGGCTCACCATAGCCCGTGCTACATGGACACTTCGTTCTGAGTGGCTAAATCTAAAACAACAGCACAGGAGGGTTGGAGTACAGATCTAACAAAACACAAAACAAGGAAGGTTTGTTTTTACGTTATCGTCACTCGATATTCTCGTGTTGCTTTGTTAATCTTTGACTAGCTTTTCCCTAGTTCTACGAAAAGGAGTATATATATATATTTTCGTTTGTGATCTAGTGCATAAAGTAACCAAGCAAGTTTATATAGTTCTTTTCGTGAAGACTGTAATCCCTTGGTTTCTTTATTATGCACCCCATACCCATCCCGTGGGCGGTGGTGGTGTAAAGGGTTACAGAGGCACATAATCGTTTCAGGAACTGAACCCTCTAGTTCGTTTAGCTAAGCAAATAACAATCTTTTGACGCTAGTTACAAAATTAATAATGTTATATATATACATGTACATACACTCATACATACCTGTACATATATATACATATACATATATACATACACATACATATCCCTTGGGCTGAGAGATAACTCGCATTTTTTTCTTTACATTTTATGGAGGTAAAACCTTTTAGATGTTAGAGGTAGATGAAATATGACTGTAGCACATGGAAAGCTGTTCCTTTACTCCGTTTTCATAAACGAAGTAAACGAACATTATCCAGCTGTTTCAACCATCTGGGCAAGGCCGTCGACCCTGCAAGTAGCAAGACTGTTGCTGTGTCCCCACAAGTTATATTTTATGGATGAGAGAAACTTAGGTCTATACTGATGACTGCAATCTAGTCTTTAAATATGGAAAGAGGAAATACCAACTGCTTCGAGGGTCATTATTAACTTAATTGTAGGTAATGATCGGGTACATTTGTGGCTGAGAAGCAAAGCGACCATGATAGAAAGACAGCATAAGAATTATGGCAACTGCAATGTTCCTATTGGTCCATACGATACAGCTCCTATTTATATCCACCAAATTCACATCAAAGCCTTCAACACTGGAGTGACGTTGGCGGCTTTACTGTTACGTATAACGCCAGGTGAATGTGGACGAAAAATACAGGAGAATGTGGTTGAGATATGCAGGAGAATGTGGAGAACAAATCACACTGAGAATGAGGGAAAACGCTGGTTTAGAACAAACATAACTTGAGAATAAACGAAGCTTTAGAAAACCTATTGCCCACATCAGATAGTTTCCTAACAATTTCCACCTCACTCAATTACACATACACACAGAAATCACAATAACGTGAAATATGACTAAGACGCAACTGGGAACATCCCGTGCGTAGGTTCGAACCTACGAACGGCCCTTGTGAATTTGTTCAATTATACATATTCTGATCCTAACTTGAAACACTCCAGGGAGCCTAGGTCTATTATGTTACAAGGCAGTTTGATCCATAATTCATAAATCATAAACTTTTTTAGTTTAATATTTACCCAGGTATTTCTTGCATCTAGATTTACCCAATCTATATGAATTATACTATGTTCTATTACGCGTTGATATATTTAAACCTTATTTATTGAACCTTCATACATTTATATACTTTGATCATGTCATTTCTCTTTTTTCGTCTTTATACAAAATACAAATGAAGCTTTATTTAATCTCTCTCCACAAAGAGGGGTTTTAATTTCCTGTTATCGTACGCGCTCAGTTAAAGTTACGTTAATTTTTCAGTACAAAAAAAAGTGAACTATATAAATCAACAAGATAAGGCTGAAGAATGCATCTTGAAATTAAAACTAATTTTTCAAAACATGAATCCCTGATTTTATATTTTTTATTTACTATATTTCGTACATTTTATGTAATTAAACTTTTGTCAAAGATCCCTACTAATCACGACTCCCAGATGTTTTTCGCATTTAAATTTTTCAGTTTTAACATTTCCCAGGTGATATCTGGCAACTGCTATCATTACATAGTTCATGCCTGAAGAAAACTCTCAGTGTATATACACCAAGAAGCGTGGTAACTCTCAGTGTATACACACCAAGAAGCGTAGTAACTCTCAGTGTATACACACCAAGAAGCGGGGGAACTCTCAGTGTATATACACCAAGAAGCGGGGGAACTCTCAGTGTATACACACCAAGAAGCGTGGTAACTCTCAGTGTATACACACCAAGAAGCGTGGGAACTCTCAGTGTATACACACCAAGAAGCGGGGGAACTCTCAGTGTATATACACCAAGAAGCGGGGGAACTCTCAGTGTATACACACCAAGAAGCGTGGTAACTCTCAGTGTATACACACCAAGAAGCGGGGGAACTCTCAGTGTATACACACCAAGAAGCGTGGTAACTCTCAGTGTATACACACCAAGAAGCGGGGGAACTCTCAGTGTATATACACCAAGAAGCGGGGGAACTCTCAGTGTATACACACCAAGAAGCGTGGTAACTCTCAGTGTATACACACCAAGAAGCGGGGGAACTCTCAGTGTATATACACCAAGAAGCGGGGGAACTCTCAGTGTATACACACCAAGAAGCGTGGTAACTCTCAGTGTATACACACCAAGAAGCGGGGGAACTCTCAGTGTATATACACCAAGAAGCGGGGGAACTCTCAGTGTATACACACCAAGAAGCGGGGGAACTCTCAGTGTATATACACCAAGAAGCGGGGGAACTCTCAGTGTATACACACCAAGAAGCGTGGTAACTCTCAGTGTATACACACCAAGAAGCGGGGGAACTCTCAGTGTATATACACCAAGAAGCGGGGGAACTCTCAGTGTATATACACCAAGAAGCGGGGGAACTCTCAGTGTATATACACCAAGAAGCGGGGGAACTCTGAGTGTATACACACCAAGAAGCGTGGGAACTCTGAGTGTATACACACCAAGAAGCGTGGGAACTCTCAGTGTATACACACCAAGAAGCGTGGTAACTCTCAGTGTATATACACCAAGAAGCGTGGGAACAGTACACACAGTATATAATCCCTTGTATCGTAGTGTTTTCAGTGCCACAGTAACAATTTTCGTAATGGTGCCATTACAGCAAGTTACTACCAGTCTTTATTACAGCGCCTCTAGACAGTGATGACACTGACCTTAATACAACAGAATTGTTCAGTCATTTAGGGTGTGTTCTTCCGAAAGAACAGTTCTCTCTGTTAGCAAGTCAATTATTAAAATAAATAAATAAAAATAAGAGTTGAAATTATCATTATTTGCAGAGTTGCAAAAAGTCACTCCAACGACCTGTAATAGTTGGGTTGGTTGGACTGTGAGTATGTTAAACAAGTTCAAAAGAACCTGTGTCTGTACTTGGTTGTATTGGTTAAGCAATCCAAAGTGTTATCACCGTGTATAACCAAAACAATGTGTGTTTTGTAAATAATACTTTAGTGGCTCAATTCCCTGGTGCCAGGGTTGGTATCCTTGGCTAGCTTTTACGACTTGTAGTTTAAATAGTGCAACCAATGCCATCACAAGTCACAACCAAGATTATTACGAGGTGTAAATCAAACAAGTAAGAATTTATAAATCATCTACTCACTTAACCTGTAGATAACTGCTATAAATACGGTTAAATTTATGTTGTTAGGTTGTTGACACTCAAAATCATAAAACCCGTTAAATGCTCTAGTTAATTTAAAGATTATGAAAAGTGTGATTATATTAATATATAATCACATTAACATTAATATAAACACGAATTCATTCATTCGTGTTTTATTCACTTGGTTATAAGGTAAATTCAGAAGCCTTAACGATCACAAACAATATTAAAATTATGGAACTCTGTCGAGAAAATACAGACTTTATACAATACATTCTATAAAGTCCAAGGTTGTGAATCATCTTATTGTTGTTGTTTGTATAACCATCAAGGAAGGCTAAGCCTGACTCTTGATTTAGTGGTCGATGGACACCTGGAAGTGCTATGCTCATATGCTGAAAGGTAGACAAAAGGTGATACTCAAAAAGCCAGCCAGACTCACATATCATGTAAGGAAAGAGATCTCAATCTTTGGAAGTTAGGAAATGAGTAGAAAAACCAACATGGATTCGGGAAAAAAACAAATCCTGCCTCAAATATCTATGAGAATTCTATGGCAGTGTTACAGAAATCAGCCAAGGAGAAGTGTGGGCAGTTTTAATATTTTAGATTTAGACTATCAGAAAGCCTGAGTCTCAATGATGTGATAACCATGGGACAAGGTCAAAAGTAAGAGAAACATGCTGTCGTTGAGTAACTAAGTAAAAGGTGTAAAAGATACTCAATGAGTTACAGTGAGAGAAGAATCATAATTGGGAAAGGCATTGTTATTGGGGTCCCACATGGAATAGTTCAATCTTGATGTTATCTTGAGATGATTTCGGGGCTTTTAGTGTCCCCGCGGCCCGGTCCTCGACCAGGCCTCCACCCCCAGGAAACAGCCCGGGACAGCTGACTAACACCCAGGTACCTATTTTACTGCTAGGTAACAGGGGCATAGGGTGAAAGAAACTCTGCCCAGTGTTTCTCGCCGGCGCCTGGGATCGAACCCAGGACCACAGGATCACAAGTCCCGCGTGCTGTCCGCTTGGCCGACCGGCTCCCGGCTCCAATGATCTAACCTATTATTAAGTGGATGATCTCAAAGAGGTGAAGAACATCTTCCTATTAGTGTTTAGTGATGGCGCGAATATTATGAGGATAAACACAAATTGCGAGAAGGGACAGAAAGAACCAGGCGAGCAATAAAAAGAATATAAAATAAAAAGTTTTAGTTAAACTCCAGGAAAGGCAAAGTAATGAAGATGAATGCTGGGATTAGGAAGATGAAGGTGAACATAAGGTACCAAACTGGAAAAGGAAAAGCCTTTAAAGAGTCGGAAAAATAAAATGATTTATGGGAAGAAATAACACCTGCTGCATAAAGCAACTTGATGGTATCAGCTTCATATGTTTGTTAACATAATAACTGCCTTCAGATAAATGGCAAAGGATAATTAACCATCCTGGGAGATGAGATCTTGTATAATTATTGCTACTTTATTCACCATCGTGCTCTTGAGGATAACTTCATTCATACTTATATGCAGGCGATGAGTCACAATAACGTGGCTGAAGTATGTTGACCAGACCACACACTAGAAGGTGAAGGGACGACGACGTTTCGGTCCGTCTTGGACCATTCTCAAGTCGACTGTGATTCATTCATACTGGTCTTAAAGTCTGACAATGCAGGATACTGACCACATGGCCCTGTATAACTAACCATCCTGCGATAAGAGTATTATTATTTTTTTTTAATATCACATAGCTATAGTAACCCCTCATAGGGTTACTGTAGGGGGACAACCCCTCATTGTCTAGGGTTGCTGCATAAATACAGATGTGCCTATGTCAATATAAAAAAATGGGGGAAGGAGTCGTCCAAGACTAATCTCAGATGTAAGAAACTTCTGATGGCCGAAAGTGGACGTAATTTGAAAATGAAAAAAAAAATAAAAAAAAATTAAAATTAATTTGAGATTTTTTTTTCAACAACAGTTAGTTAAGGCTCCTCTGATAGGTTAGGTGGGCAGGAAATTCTCATAAAGTTTCAAAACGTTATGAAAAACGTTAATTGAAAGTGTCCTCTCCTAACCTTTCCGAGTAGACCGGACGACTCAAACAGAAAACGGGACAGTACGTCACTCTCGTGAGCCGATTTCATTTCAAATTACGTCCACTTTTGGCCATAGCGCGCATACGAGCCAAATGCGAAGTTATTTTTAAGAGGACGGGTTGCTCGACCAGGGATTAGAAAGTGCTTCATAGGCCAAGGTCAACATCGCTCGCTCTCTTTATGCCTAGACTAATTCATTTCAATGATACAAAACGATTTAATTAATAAAGCATTTATTTAATTTTGTTAGTATGCTGAAAATATTATTTATGGCTTTTTCATCTAGTCATATAAAATAGTTTCTAAAATCTATTAATTTTTCTCTAAAATAACTTCAGTAATAATAAAAAGCAAGATAATTTAAATGACAAAAAAGATTAAAAAAATGACAAATAAAACCCTTATTAAATCAAAAGTAGGTTTCGGATTTCAGACGTATATTTCACAAAAGTGATATAAAAAAAAGTATAAATTCACAGAGAGGTGGACTTCACTTCTCTATATGTACTTTCAGAATTTACACAGACCTTTAGAATTTCCAAGGCATTTACATAATATTTGCTTGTTGGTCATATCCACTAATGTGACTTTATTAGCCTTTACCAGGCTGACTAGTCTTAAGCCACACCACCAAGCCAAAGTAATATCTACTTTCTCCGTGTATATTCAATAAGAGTATAGTGTATATACACTGAGAGTATACATAGTCCTCAGCTATGTTCGGGACTTAGGTATACATACTAACTGGTCAGTAAACTAATGTCAGCCTCAATAACCCTCCAGAGGGTGATGGGCCTGAAGCCTAATACCCAACACTAGTCATATGTTGTTTATGTAATACAAGCATTATACTAACCAGTTTATGAGGTTCTCAGTAACTTATTATCCCTTTCAGTTCACCTCTTCCCACTGAAACATATTTACGAGTGTTAAAAGATTCTAAAAATGTATTTAAGATTTCAGCAACTTTTCCTGTATTGTAGATAATTAAATAATTTTCAATTCCTTAAAGGTTTGGTACGAATTTTAGGTGTTTCAGTTCCCACTGAATGAAGTCATCGTTCCCTCTCTACACGGTCACTGAAGTCAACGCTTCCCCTCCACACGACGACTGAAGTCAATGCTCCCTCACCACACAACCACTGAAGTCAATGCTCTCTCACCACACAACCACTGAAGTCAATGCTCCCTCACCACACAACCACTGAAGTCAATGCTCCCTCACCACACAACCACTGAAGTCAATGCTCCCTCACCACACAACCACTGAAGTCAATGCTCCCTCACCACACAACCACTGAAGTCAATGCTCCCTCACCACACAACCACTGAAGTCAATGCTCCCTCACCACACAACCACTGAAGTCAATGCTCCCTCACCACACAACCACTGAAGTCAATGCTCCCTCACCACACAACCACTGAAGTCAATGCTCCCTCACAACACAACCACTGAAGTCAATGCTCCCTCACCACACAACCACTGAAGTCAATGCTCCCTCACCACACAACCACTGAAGTCAATGCTCCCTCACCACACAACCACTGAAGTCAATGCTCCCTCACCACACAACCACTGAAGTCAATGCTCCCTCTCCTCACAACCCTTGTGGCTTCATCTTGCTGGTTTATCGTAAACCGCAGAGAAAGAGAGACAAAACCCATGACGAAATCACGAAGTTGCTACAACTTCCGAACAAGTTTTAATACCTCCTAACAAAAGGTATCATCATATATAGCAAGTTGTAACAACGTTCTTATACGTCATAACAAGATATAACAACTTTATTACAAGTTGTATCAAGCTGAAAATAGGGACAGTTTGTTTTGTGTCTGCAGGGATCCGCTCTGAAAAGTACACCTTGTTTCTCAGTGGATATAAATTGAAAGTTTACTATAGTTTTAGGTTATGTTCAAGACTAGAGTTTTGCATGCTGGTTGGTCAGTAAGTTGTGGCATTAACAACACTTCAAAGGTTGATAGGCCTCAGACCCAGCATCAAACCGAACCGTGATGTGTGATACAGCTTTCACTTCATATGTTCGCCTACGTTCCTGTTATACTATGCTCTACTATGCTTAGTTCTGTGCCACAAGGCGGTGGTTGTGTTATACTCTATCGTCCCCCACCGTGTTACAGCTTTCCAGGGCGTTTTCTAAACCTCTCAGCCTAATACATTTTTATGGTAAACACTAACAGAGTAGTCATTTACACTAAATGAAAAGCCTTCAAAGCCTTTAGACTATCAAGATAAGTCTGCCACCTAGTCTTGCGTAACATTTGAGAACTTCAAAAGAGTTCATCATAGAATGAAATAACAATGATCAGTTTGGGTCAGACCTGTTTACTAGGAGTGTCAACTTTATATAAATATTCCATAGCCATTTACAGTCTTGTCAGGGAACAGCTTTAAGATAACCTACTTTTATGAGCCGGCTACTTATAATTTTTTCTGGCAAAAAGCTTTTAAATCCGCCAGTTAATGTTCATATTTAGTGTTGTCCACAGCACAAGATTCGTCAATCCATTAACGCCCATGTCCATAAACAACTGCTGGTTTCCCAGGGGACTCGTAGAATGTTGAAACTGATCCAACATTCACCCTCTCTATCCAGGATTAGAACCTTGCACCGTAGTCTTGCTGAGCGAGTGAGCTAGGTCGTTTATAATCATCAAACAAGCCTTTGCTGGCATGCGCAGCGGGCGGCGCCCCACTGAGGAATTTTCTCAAACACCAGAGTACTGTCTCACTGCTGTTGCTCTATTGTTCCTGGCGCGGCGGTACCCATTGATATATTTCCTAATAAATTGTGGAGCTTTGTTTTGCCTGTCTAGATTACTACACCAGGTGACGTTTTCAAAGTACCCGCATGTACGTATGCTTGTATATGTGCTGGTAAGTATATATATACATGTATTCGAGTGTATGCATACATGAGTGGTATTGTTGAATAATTTCAGACATGCAGACGCCGCTAACAAGAGACACCCAACCCTGACATCTGATAATAAGTTGGCGACGAGGCTTCACACGATAATGGTCCTGTACGCACCGAAACGCCCGTCGGCACTTTCTTATTTTTAGATGTGTGGGTTGTGTGTCTACTGTTCAGCCACGTTGTTGTGACTTACACGGGAATACAAGGGGGATAAGTCTACTTCGGGTTCACCATAGCCCGTGCTACTTCGACCTTTTGTTCCGAGTGGCTGAATCTAAAACAAACCACAACATACACGGAACAACAGGCAACTACATCCACGACATTATTTTCAAGTGGCTGTTGAAAGAATAACTTGAATCACGAGAGCCTCCTGTAACTTTGATGAGTGCATTGATCATTACTTGCAATTCATTGAAATTTGTGTGTGATTCAGGATGCAATACGTTGCTACAAATCTAAGAGACATGTTCGTTTAACACTTCACAATAGCTTCATTTGCATCTTTGCAAGTTTCAATACATAAAAAAAAGCTTAGGCACGTTCATGAAAGAAATTAAATTACCCAATAATAGACAAGTGATCATATATATATATATATATATATATATATATATATATATATATATATATATATATATATATATATATATATATATATATATATACATATATATATATATACATATATATATATATATATATATATATATATATATATATATATATATATATATATATATATATTATTGTATTACATGTATAACACCTGACGTGTGGTATATAAAACAAGAAATATAATGCATTCATAATTCGAAATTATATATTCACCGAACATAACATTTGATATACGACAGTGTATTCCTCTTCTTGATGGTAGGTGCAGTCTGCATGAAGGGTTTATCCTGCCGATGACTGCGACAATATATTCAGTAGACGACAACAGGCGAGACTGAAAACATCACAAAAACAAATGAGCATCTTGACTCTCCCTCAATCCGGCTGACGCTCTGGTGATTTCCTCTAATGCATTCATACAAAGGAAGAGTTTGTAACAGAGAACATTCTTTTATCGACAATTTTCCCTGATGTCTGCTACATTTTTACGATCTTTTGAGGTAGTTAATGTCTTCATTAATTTATCTTATGGTATGACATTACGCGATAATGTTTGACTTGAATCATTGGGAATGAAGAATAAATTTGTAAGAAATAGTCAGGTGCAGCTTGTAATAGATGTTTACTCCTTGCACTTCCGCAGTCCTCTTCCACTTATTTAGTTACCTCAGCCGGTTGGCATTAAATAATTATGCAATTAGTTCCTACCGCTATGTACGCAGTCCTTCATACGTGTATAGTCTCCCTTCACACAGTTAATTTTATGCTTTTTCATATCCTACAGTCTCTCACTTTGTCCTCCCATCTGATTTTCTGCCTCTACTGGACTGTGTACTTTCGCTAACCTATTCTCTCCTCTCTTGCTTCCTAATGCCTTTCCTAGTTACTCATTCCTCTATACCCGAATTCGGGCATTCCACCTGCCCGAAACGTTATGCGTGATAGTGGCTTTACAAGAATGTTAAACGAATAACAATCTTATGTAATCTCACCAACCAATTATATCTTCTTGTGAATAAAAATTATTATTATTATACACGGCCTCTCAATGCTCTCCCACACCCCCCCCCCACCCCACTACCAGCGTCGACCACCTCCCCCCCACCCCACTACCAGCGTCGACCACCTCCCCCCCCACCCCACTACCAGCGTCGATCACCCCCCCCCCACCCCACTACCAGCGTCGACCACCTCCCCCCCCACCCCACTACCAGCGTCGATCACCCCCCCCCCACCCCACTACCAGCGTCGACCACCTCCCCCACCCCACTACCAGCGTCGATCACCCCCCCCCACCCCACTACCAGCGTCGACCACCTCCCCCCCCACCCCACTACCAGCGTCGATCACCCCCCCCCACCCCACTACCAGCGTCGACCACCTCCCCCCCACCCCACTACCAGCGTCGACCACCTCCCCCCACCCCACTACCAGCGTCGACCACCTCCCCTACCCCACTACCAGCGTCGACCACCTCCGCCCCATCCCACTACCAGCGTCGACCACCTCCCCCACCCCACTACCAGCGTCGACCACCTCCCCCCCCACCCCACTACCAGCGTCGACCACCTCCCCCCCAATCCCACTACCAGCGTCGACCACCTCCCCTACCCCACTACCAGCGTCGACCACCTCCGCCCCATCCCACTACCAGTGTCGACCACCTCCCCTACCCCACTCTACCTACTCTGGACGCTGGCAGCTCGGCAGCACACAAAAACTGGCCGGGCGAGCATCAAGTGCGCCCTCGGGCACAACGCACCTGCAGGTCGCCCCCTAAAAGGTCAGTCCTGCCTGGTCGTCATGGTTACCACCGGATCTGACTCTGGAGATGGCTCGGGACGGAGGGATGCTACTGTTAGGATGCTATGATGGTGTGTGTACTCACCTAGTTGTACTCACCTTGTTGTGCTTGCGGGGGTTGAGCTCTGGCTCTTTGGTCCCGCCTCTCAACCGTCAATCAACAGGTGCACAGATTCCTGAGCCTATCGGGCTCTATCATATCTACACTTGAAACTGTGTATGGAGTCAGCCTCCACCACATCACTGCCTAATGCATTCCATTTGTCAACCACTCTGACACACTGTGTGTGTGTGTGTGTGTGTGTGTGTGTGTGTGTGTGTGTGTGTGTGTGTGTGTGTGTGTGTGTGTGTGTGTGTGTGTGTGTGTTGTGTACATGCTCACCTAGTTGTACTCAACTAGGTGTGCTTGCAGGGGTTGAGCTTTGGCTCTTTGGTCTCGCCTCTCAACTGTCAATCAACTGATGTACAAATTCTGAGTCTATTGGGCAGCAGACTGTGTATGGAGTCAGCCTTCACCACATCACTACTTAATGCATTTCATTTGTTAACTACTCTGACACTGAACAAATTATTTTTAATGTCTCCGTAGCTCATTTGGGTACTCAGTTTCCACCTGTGTCCTCTTGTTCGTGTTCCATCCGTGCTAAATAGTTTGTCTTTGCCCACCTTGTCAATTCCCTGAGAATTTTGTAGGTGGTGATCATGTCTGCCCTTACTTTTCTGTTTTCAAGGGACGTGAGGTTTAGCTCCATTAGCCTTTCCTCGTAGCTTATTCCTCTCAGTTCTAGGCTTAGTCTGATGGCATACCTCTGAATCTTCTCTATATTTGTCTTGTGTTTAACTAGGTATGAACTCCCGACTGGAGCTGCATACTCCAGGATTGGTCTGACATAAGTGGCATACAAGGACCTGAACGTTTCCATACACAAGTTTCTAAAGGCAATTCTTATGTTGGCTAATCTAGCATATGCCGCTGAAGATATTCTTTCGATGTGGGCTATTGGGGACAGGTTCGGTGTGATATCAACCCCCAAATCTTTCTCTCTATTTGACTCTTACAGGATTTCACCAAGTAACAAATCAGAGTGCGCTAAGTGTAGCTAAGTAACACACCAGAGTGTGCTAAGTGTAGCTAAGTAACACACCAGAGTGTGCTAAGTGTAGCTAAGTAACACACCAGAGTGTGCTAAGTGTAGCTAAGTAACACACCAGAGTGTGCTAAGTGTAGCTAAGTAACACACCAGAGTGCGCTAAGTGTAGCTAAGTAACACACCAGAGTGTGCTAAGTGTAGCTAAGTAACAAATCAGAGTGCGCTAAGTGTAGCTAAGTAACACACCAGAGTGTGCTAAGTGTAGCTAAGTAACACACCAGAGTGTGCTAAGTGTAGCTAAGTAACAAACCAGAGTGCGCTAAGTGTAGCTAAGTAACACACCAGAGTGCGCTAAGTGTAGCTAAGTAACACACCAGAGTGTGCTAAGTGTAGCTAAGTAACAAATCAGAGTGCGCTAAGTGTAGCTAAGTAACACACCAGAGTGTGCTAAGTGTAGCTAAGTAACAAACCAGAGTGCGCTAAGTGTAGCTAAGTAACATACCAGAGTGTGCAAGTGTAGCTAAGTAACAGCCAATCGTGATTGGTTCCTGGGATGGACTTGTGTACCTACGTTCTCTTGCAAGGGCGTTACTGACTGGCCTGGAAATAGCTGTGAGAGGCTGTGAGGCAGTGTGTCTCCCTCTGTGAGAGGCTGTGAGGCAGTGTGTCTCCCTCTGTGAGAGGCTGTGAGGCAGTGTGTCTCCCTCTGTGAGAGGCTGTGAGGCAGTGTGTCTCCCTCTGTGAGAGGCTGTGAGGCAGTGTGCCTCCCTCTGTGAGAGGCTGTGAGGCAGTGTGTCTCCCTCTGTGAGAGGCTGTGAGGCAGTGTGCCTCCCTCTGTGAGAGGCTGTGAGGCAGTGTGCCTCCCTCTGTGAGAGGCTGTGAGGCAGTGTGTCTCCCTCTGTGAGAGGCTGTGAGGCAGTGTGTCTCCCTCTGTGAGAGGCTGTGAGGCAGTGTGCCTCCCTCTGTGAGAGGCTGTGAGGCAGTGTGTCTCCCTCTGTGAGAGGCTGTGAGGCAGTGTGCCTCCCTCTGTGAGAGGCTGTGAGGCAGTGTGCCTCCCTCTGTGGGAGGGTGTGAGGCAGTGTGCCTCCCTCTGTGAGAGGCTGTGAGGCAGTGTGCCTCCCTCTGTGAGAGACTGAGAGACAGTGTGCCTCCCTCTGTGGTACAATTCGCTGACGTCTCCACATCTCCCTCAAGACTCGCCTCGTCATGAGTCTCTACTTGTGAAATACTCCATTCAGATAAAAAATAGATAAGAAGAATGATACATTTTTATCAGTGGTCACTTGGGGTCCACGGTTGTAAATGTCTAGTGGGCTAGAGGCTCGGCCTTGAAGTGGGGATAGGTGGGTTAGTAGAAGAGTGGACTGGTCGGGTGTTTGGATAGGTGGTGAGTAACTGGAGACTGGAGAGTGGGTGCATTGGTAAGTGGGTACATAGTGGTTGTTAGGTCGCCACTTTAACCACTCTGTCAGCTATTCCACTTAAGTAATGCAATTGCTCAAGACATTCCTGGTTTTATATTATACATTATTTTAAGACAATAGTTAGGTCATTCCAGCTCGTCTATATCTCCCTTTTGTCTTTCTCTACTCTCATACCAGTGAAAGTATCTTTTTACATCCATATTTATCTCTCTGATCTACGATCTAAGAATCTTTGAAGTAGTGATCATGTCTCCATTGTCTCTTCTCTAGTGCTCTTGGAGTGCACATAACACCAAACCTAACTCTTGGGGCTGAAAGAAATAGGATAATGATAGCAGTATACTCTATACAAGCAAAAGTCAAAATATCATTCAGGAACCTAAATAAGGAGCCTTTTAGATTGCTGTACACCGCCCCTGTGAGACCAGTTTTAGAGTATGCCGCACCATCGTGGAGCCCCTACCGAAAAAAAATCGAAACGATTCAGAAGTTAGCAACAAGGCTATCTTGAGGTTATCTTGAGATGATTTCGGGGCTTTAGTGTCCCCGCGGCCCGGTCCTCGACCAGGCCTCCACCCCCAGGAAGCAGCCCGTGACAGCTGACTAACATCCAGGTACCTATTTTACTGCTAGGTAACAGGGGCATAGGGTGAAAGAAACTCTGCCCATTGTTTCTCGATCCCGGCGCCCGGGATCGAACCCGGGACCACAGGATCACAAGTCCAGTGTGATGTCCGCTCGGCCGACCAGCTCCCTTCCAGAAATGCAACGAATGAAGTATGAAGAGAGACTGAAGGAACTAAACCTGACGATGCTAGAAAAGAGGATTCATGATAGAGACAAATACAATAATTAGGAGATTAACAGAAAATAGGCGGAAATGATGACATTGACTACCAATACTGTAAGATAACATGATGGAATCTTGAGACTTAGATGAGTCATAGAGATGTTAGAAAGATTTTTTTAAGCGTAATAGTGGGAAATGAGATCAACTAAATGAGCAGGTTGTAGAAGCGAACTTCTTTTATAATTTTAAAAGTAGATATGATAGGTAAATAGGCCAGGAGCCATTGCAGTAGATATAAGACAATTGGCGGACAGAAAAGTGGGGTCCAAGAGCTAATGTTCGATCCCGCAGGAACAAGTAGGAGAGTACAAATAAATACACACACACACAGATCGGGGAGACATGATCATCACATACAAAATTATCAGGGGAATTGACAGGGTAGACAAGGATGGCTTATTTAACACGAGTGGTACACGCACAAGGGGACACAGGTGGAAGCTGGGTACCCAAATCAGCCACAGAGACATTAGAATGAACTTTTTCTTTGGTCCCGCCTCTCAACCGTCAATCAACTGGTGTACAGATTCCTGAGCCTACTGGGCTCTATCATATCTACATTTGATACTGTGTGTGGAGTCAGCCTCCACCACATCATTGCCTAATGCGTTCCACCTATTAATTACACTGTGTCTGTGTTAGGTGTAGTACTTGTGTGTGTCTGTGTGTTGCCCTGTCCTAACCTAACAGACGACCCAAAACAGAAAACGGGATAGTACGTCAAATTCGCCAGCCGCTACCATTTTATAATAGAATTTTTTCCCCTTTGGTAAAGAATACGTCAAAATGCGACATTGTATTAGGAGGAGAGTTGCGTTCCCATGAGACTATATAAACCTTTCAAGCATACGTCCCTTGTTGTCTTTCTGTTGTGTCTCGCTCTCTATGAGTCACAATAACGTGGCTGAAGTAGTTTGACCAGACCACACACTAGAAGGTGAAGGGACGACGACGTTTCGGTCCGTCCTGGGCCATTCTCAAGTCGATTGTGACTTGAGAACAGTCCAGGACGGACTGAAATGTCGTCGTCCCTTCACCTTCTAGTGTGTGTGGTCTGGTCAATCTCGCTCTCTATTTCTCAAACGTCGACATACGATAACATACCTTGGCGTCCCTAAACAATTCAATATAATAAAAACGCTCAGTGTCAGAGTAGAAGACATAAACCACACGATAACCTAACATGTTCCAGTACCTGGCACCACCTCACCTCAATCCCAACATGTTATTGTTCTACTTTGAAAATGTGTAGACTATATTTAGAAATATTACTACAAGATAATAAAGCTGGAGTTATAATGTTATCACAATTTCACTTCATATAATTTTTGTTTTTTTTTGTTAAAAATGTTTGTACATAAAATATTATGATTTTATTTACAATATCAAAAGTAAGAAATATACCAGCTGTTTTATAAAATATTTCGCTTTTATTTACATTTTCAAAACAAAGAAAATTCTAGACTGAAAAAATTAAAAAAAAAAAAATATGCTGTTGAAGTATTTCTCGCCGTAAAAGTCAACATAAATATTGGGCTAAAACATAGTATCCATGCTTAATTTTTTGTTACACGGGGTAGCCTAATCTGATTTTCTATTTTATTTATATTTTACTGGAATATCCAGCTTGCTAAAAAACGAATTACCGCCCTTGCCACACCGCGAGCATCAGTAGCGTTATTATACACAGTTATTACCTACTGTGCAAATATATTTTCTGTGATGCATTTATACTTGAGTTGCTGTGCCGCCCTTTCATGTAACTACATTGAATCAATGTTAATGGCAGAGATAGCCGGCCACCTGGACATTTAACACAAGACTCGTGTACTAGCAGGCGTCAGGAGGCTGGAGTTACAGACTTTCAAACACATTAATTTCTCAGAGCAGCACCGTTCCTTCTATGAGGAGGCCTCAAGGCGCAACGCTAGACCTATAATTAGCGAGAGAGACTGTTGATAACGAGGGTGTGGAGTGGACGTCCAGACACATGCTGTATCACCTATCATAATACATCTGTAATATACGAGACGAAAAACTTGTTGAAAATATCCCTGGGAGGTATAGCAGCTTGACACTACTTAGTTACCATCCGTCAGAACATTTTGGTCACCCACTATATCAAGCGAAACTCATAAGTATAAACCATCAGCGGTTTGCTATTTCCGCAGATAGCAGGGCTGGAGACGCAACTGCGGCAACACAATGGGAGAGCAAAAAAAAGTGTGGCTGACGGGAGCACCGAAGTGTAATTTACCTGAGAGGATGTGTGATAGGGTGAAAGTGACGCACCTTGTAGGAGGGACACCAGCCTTATCATGGCCGCTCGCTGCTCCCCGCAGACACTGCTTCTGCCGACCCGGTGGCAGACCCAGAGCCACAGGGTCTGCCCTAAATTACCACTATGGATGATTAGGGCTACTTACCTGAACGCTGCTGGATGACTGGGGATTTATTATTATTATGTTTTTGGGTCAGTAGATTTTACTTTAGTTTGGGCTGCTAGTTGTGTGAATACATTTGTGTTTGGGCATTTATAAGTAGGTGGGTTGTATTTACTATCTGTGCCGGCAGGATCGACCTATTAGCCCTTGGACCCCGATTTTCAACCATCGGTTATCGAATGAACTGACTCCCGACCGGATTTTCTCTTATCTACTACTATATATCTTTCTCTCTCTAACACACACACACACATACCCAAGAAGTAGCCCGTAACAGCTGTCCAACAACCAGGTATTTATGTACTGTTAGGTGAACAGAAGCGCATCGGATGAAAGAAAATCTGCCCATTTGTTAGTATCATATCAACATTTGAAACTGTGCATTGAGTCTGCTTCCATCACATTCCTGTCCAGAGCATTCCATTTGTTAACTACTCTGACACTAAATTTTTTGTTTACACTTTCACACATTTTGACAGAAAAATTACACTTTCTTATGTCTCTATGACTCATTTGGGTACTCAGTTTCCACTCGTGTCTCCTTGTTCGTATACCCCGTGTTAAATTCTAATTCTAAATTCTAAATTAAATATATTTATCGACCCTATCAATTCCTCTGAGATTCTTGCGGTGATCATGTCCCCCCCTAACTCTTGTCTTCCAGCGATGTGAGGTTTAGTTCCCGTAGCGTCTCCTAAGAGCTCATGCCCCTCAGTTCGGGTTCTAGTCTGGTGGCAAACCTTTGAACCTTCTCCAGTTGAGTCTTGTGCTTGACTAGATACGGACTCCACGCTGGAGCTGCATAATCCAGGACTGGTGTACAGAAGGTGTATATATGTGGTATAGAAGGTTCCGAATGATTCCTTATTCAAGTTTCCAATGCCAGTTCTTATGTTGGCCAACCTGGCATATGTCGCTGATGATATCCTCTTGGTGTGAGCTTCAGGAGACAAGTCTGGCATGATCAACTCCCACGTCTTTCTCTCTCCCTGTTTCTTGAAGGGTTTCATCTCCCAAATTACACCTTTTATCTGCCCCTTTGCTCCCTACACCTATCTTCATTACTTTACATTTGCTTGAGTTAAACTATAATAGCCATTTGTTGGACCATTCCTTAAGTTTGTCCAGATCATCTTGTAGCCTCAACCTGTCCTCCTCTGTCTTAATCCTTCTCAGAATTTTGGCGTCAGCAAACAAATGACGACGCCCAAGTTGGTGGTGTGTCATGAAATACCTTCTCTTCCGATGTGTTACTAGGTTCTTTCTCACGATCTTCTCCATCACCTTGCATGGTATACAAGTTAGGGACACTGGCCTGTAGTTCAGTGCCTCTTGCCAGTCACCCTTTTTTTGTATATTGGGACTATATTAGCTGTCTTCCATATTTTTGGTAGGTCTCCCGTCTCCAGTGACCTACTATACACTATACAACAGATGCCACTTAAACCTCATCTCTGGTAATTTCAAACCCCTCCAAGGCTGCCTGATTTATTGCCACTTCTCCTAGTTCAGGGACTTCTCCTCGTTCTATTGTGAAGACCTCCTGGAATCTCTTGTTGAGTTCTTCATACACCTCTTTGTCATTCTCTTTGTACTTGTCCTCACCCGTTTTCAGTTTCATCACCCGTTCTTTCACTGTTGTTTTGCTCCTGATGTGACTGTTGAGCAGTTTTCTTCGGAATTGGCTTTATTTAACAAGTCATTTTCATACTGTCTCTCTGCTTCTCTTCTAACACTGAGGTACTCATTCTTGACCCTCTGGTATCTCTGCTCTCTGGTGTTCTGTTATTTAGTTTTTATTTAGTTCTTTTGCTTCCATTCATGCCCGATTAAACCACGGGTTCTTCTTTTGTTTCTCACTTTTTTCTTTTGGGCGGGAATAAGCTTGTTTACTGCCTCCTGACGCTTTCCGGTGACATAATCCATCATGTCTTGTACGGACGTGGCTCTGAGTTCTGTGTCCCATGGAATTTCTATTAAGAATTTTCTAATCTCATAGTTCCCCCTTGGGGTACGCAAGTCCTTTGTTTTCTAGTTCTTGCGTGTGTGTGTGTGTGTGTGTGTGTGTGTGTGTGTGTGTGTACTCATCTAGTTGTGCTTGCGGGGGTTGAGTTTCGACTCTTTGGTCCCGCCTCTCAACCGTCAATCAACAGGTGTTGAGGTTCCTGAGCCTACTGGGCTCTATCATATCTACACTTAAAACAGTGCATGGAGTCTGCCTCCACCACATCACTTCCTAATGTATTCCATTTATTAACTACTCTGACACTAAACAAATTATTTCTAATGTCATTATGGCTCATTTGGGTACTCAATTTCCACCTGTGTCCCCTAGTGCGTGTGCCCCTTGTGTTAAATAAACTGTCTCTGTCTACCCTATCAATTCCTCTGAGAAGCTTGTATGTGGTGATCATGTCCCCTCTAACTCTTCTGTCTTCCAGCGACGTGAGGTTCAATTCCCGTAGTCGCTCCTCATAGTTCATGCCCCTCAGTTCGGGCACTAGTCTGGTGGCAAACCTCTGAACCTTCTCCAGTGTGTACTCTACCTATTTGTGCTTGCGGGGGTTAAGCTCTGGCTCTTTGGTCCCGCCTCTCAACCGTCAATCAACTGGTGTACAGATTCCTGAGCCTACTGGGCTCTATCATATCTATATTTGAAACCGAGTATGGAGTCTGCCTCCACCACATCATTGCCTAATACATTCCATCTGTTAACTACTCTGACTCTGAAAAAGTTCTTTCTAACATACCTGTGGCTCATTGGGTACTCATTTCCCACCTGTGTCCCCTTGTTTGCATTCCACCCGTGTTAAACAATTTATCTTTATCTACCCAGTCAATTCCTCTGAGAATTTTGTAGGTAGTGATCGTGTCTCCCCTTACTCTTCTGTCTTCCAGTGTCGTGAGGTGCATTTCACGCAGCCTTTCATCGTAACTCATGCCTCTTAGTTCTGGGATTAGCCTAGTGGCATACCTCTGAACTTTTTCCAGCTTCGTCTTGTGAGTGACTAGATACGGGCTCCATGCTGGGCCCGCATACTCCAGGATTGGCCTTACATATGTGCTATACAAGGTTCTGAATGATTTCTTACACAGGTTCCTGAAGGCAGTTCTGATGTTAGCCAGCCTCGCGTACACCGCAGATGTTATTCTTTTTATGTGGGCTTCAGGGGACAGGTTTGGTGTGATATCAACTCCTAGATCTTTCTCTCTGTCCGTTTCATGAAGGACTTTATCTCCAATTCTCTATCCAGTGTCTGGCCAGGCCTGATCTGTGTGTGTACTCACCTATATGTACTCACCTATATGTGCTTGCAGGATCGAGCATTGACTCTTGGATCCCGCCTTTCTAGCTATCGGTTGTTTACAGCAATGACTCCTGTCCCATTTCCCTATCATACCTAGTTTTAAAAGTATGAATAGTATTTGCTTCCGCAACCTGTTCCCCAAGTGCATTCCATTTTTCTACTACTCTCACGCTAAAAGAAAACTTCCTAACATCTAATATATTAAATATATTTAATAGATATGATGGAAGAAAAGCGCTCTGGAGTCAGTACATTAGACAACTGACAGAACAGTGGGGGGTTCAAGAGCTAATAGCTAAACCCTGCAATACTTACAAACAAGTGAGTACACACACACACAAACAGACAGATCCTCCCAGCCGAGCGGACAGCGCTCTCTACTCTCTCTCAGGTAACTGTGAGTCTCCAGCTACCTTAGACCAGCAATAATGACGGAACATTCATTAATGTAGTGTTTCAGGTGTGTGAGACTAGCCGCAAGTGTCAGGCCTTCAACTGTGGCTAGACACATAGGCATTATCTTTTATATAATTAATATAAATATACAACCTGCTCTCGCATAAGACAGCACATATATGACTTAGTCACTATTTCGCTTATAAATAAGTATATATGTGACATATTCCAAGAAATATTTTTTTTTTCAAAACACCAACTTTTCCTCTCAGTTTTATTAAACAATAGAGATTTTATACAAAATTTGACAATATCCTGAGTTACTTTACAATTTATTTAAATATTTTAGTTTTGTTTTATTATTTTTATAAAACTGTAATATCAATATAGGTATAGGTTCAGCACTAACTGTAATATCTTAACATACTAAAAAGGTTAGGTTAGGTCGGTGATTTCTATTCAGCATTTCAAGGTAAACTCAAATATTCACAATAAATTAGTATGTCACATATGCACTTATTCAAAAGCAAGATATTGACTATAAGCAAGCGCGAGAACGGGTTGAAATATATGCACGTTCCTCCCTCAAGTTTTCCTTCTCCTCTTTCCTTGAATTTACCATCCTCATCCTATTCTCCTGTCCCCCCTGCCACCCCTCCTGTACCCTGCCATCTCCCTGCCATCCCCCTGCCATCCCTGCTTCCCTCCCCGGCCGGCCATCTTCCCAACAACGACGTAGGGGGAACATGTCGAACATTAAACCAACAAAGGAGTCTCAAAGTCTGCCATTAACCACCCGTGTTAACCTGCACCATCACCTCCAACATAGCTTCAACTCTCAGTCAAATCTATGATTAGAAACTGTGCCCCGGGAGGCGATACGAAAGCACGTTGGTCTCACGTCCAGTACCTTTAGAATTCGTATAGAAAACGATCAATTTAGTCTGAAATGTGACTATTACTGTGAACGATAATGGCTCTCATCACCTTAATCACCAGGCACACCTAAATGGTCCATTATTCAGCCATCTATTATCGTTATCAAACTGCCGGCAACAGTTAAGTGTAGGTAAACAAAACTACGACAATGGTTGGCTGTGTCAGGAGGTAGGAATTATCGGCTGGTGGAGGCCGGATACCGCGAGTCAGAGACGCGAGTATCTGATCAGAATCAATTAGTCTGTCACTGGGAAAAAACAAACATAATATTCGTTTGCCGCGGAGATGGTGGTAGGGATGGATAGTAGGGATGGCTAGTAGGGATGGTTAGCAGCAGGGATGGCTAGTTGCGATGGTTAGTAGGAGGGATGGCTAGTAGCGATGGTTAGTAGGAGGGATGGCTAGTAGCGATGGTTAGTAGCAGGGATGGCTAGTAGTGATGGTTAGTGTAGCAGGGATGGCTAGTAGCGATGGTTAGTATAGCAGGGATGGCTAGTAGCAGGGATGGCTAGTAGGGTACGTGGTCCAGTACTCCCCGCAGGCCGGCCGTTCCCAGTACCAAAGGAACAATACAATTTAATCTCATGATAATGGAACACCACAACATTGGAACTCTGTGGGTTTCGAACCCCTTGGAATATGGGCGTTTGGCACCGAATATCTTAGAAATCCGTCAGAGTATTGAAAATGTTTGAGAAACTGACCCAGATACAGGGGCCTGACAGCTGAGTGGACAGCGCTCCGGATTCGAATTCCTGAGGTTCCGGGTTCGATCCCCGGTGGAGGCGGAAACAAATGGGCAGTTTCTTTCACTCTGATGCTCCTGTTACCTAGCAGTAAATAGGTACTTGGGAGTCAGCTGCTACGGGCTGCTTCCTGGGGCTGTGTAACAAAAAGGAGGCCTGGTCGAGGACCGGGCCGCGGGGACGCTAAACCCCGAAATCATCTCAAGATAACGTCAGGATAACATCATCATCCCGGAATCACTATGATACCAGGTTATCAGAAGTGCTTTCACCTATGCGGGCTCATTATATTGATAAACAGTAGTGTCAGTTTACTGATTAGAAAGTTTAAAGCCAGTATGATTATGCGTCATGAGGGCAAGGAACTGGACTATTAGGGAATGAAAAAACGGGGCCCAATCGCTTAGACCATCGGGGATCGAACGCCTCTTAAAGAGACCATGAAACATTATCTCCTGAAACACCATGTTACCTAAACTCTACGGCACTGAAACACCATAGTTCTGAAGCTCTATGGAACCCGAAGCATTTCTGATGCTAAATTACCATGGATGTGTAACACAGTGTTACCGAAATCTTGCGTCGAGGATTCATTAACTTTCCTTAAGTATCTGAAACTGGAACTTAAATATAGAGGTTCGTAAATATCGTAGTTCGCCCCCATAAGCTGTGTGGTAAATGAGCCTCAGTTGATGTAAATGATTTAATCTCTGATCCTTTCTTATATAATAATGGAGTTCAGTAGGGTTCTATTCTCCCCCACTTAATGTGTATTATTCTTTGATAACGTTATATTAAGGCCTTATAAGACCACTTACAGTCTCCGTGGTGTAGTGGTAAGACACTCGCCTGGCGTTCCGCGAGCGCTATGTCATGGGTTCGTATCCTGGCCGGGGAGGATTTACTGGGCGCAATTCCTTAACTGTAGCCTCTGTTTAACGCCACAGTAAAATGTGTACTTGGATGAAAAAACGATTCTTCGCGGCAGGGGATCGTATTCCAGGGACCTGCCCGAAACGCTACGCGTACTAGTGGCTGTACAAGAATGTATGTAATGTAACACTTACCTCTACTCCAACAGCTATGATAAAGCCACGTTCAGTTCTCTTGAACGAGTTCAAACTTCCATCTCTCTTTGATATATTCACAACAGTAATATATATATTAAATTTAAATAACGTTCTTATTGATCTCATTCGATAATAGAAAACTTTTGCTAGTTATTGTTTATAATTTTAATAGTTATGAGTTACTAATTCATGGTAATTATTTTAGACACATATGTTGGGTTGAAAAATCTTTCGCGTCGACGGTTAGGTTAGGTCAGTTGCTGTGAAAATCTTTCATGTCGAAGATTACAAAAAGTTCACTCCAGCTACGTGAGAATTTTCCCCTCGGGTTGATGTTAAATATTTCTTCTGACATCTGGAGAAGCTCCCACTTAAGATGCCCATCTTGAAGCACTTCAGAGGAAAGAAGATGGTCTCATTCTTAAAACATTCTCTTTTGATTATATGAAGTTTACCTCAGTCTACCTTCCTCTTTGTTTTGTATTTCATCACATCCGTGGAATGCATACTTGGCTCATCCTGTCCTCACACTTAATGCATCGCAATTATAACGTTCAATGAACCTGTCCTTTCTCTTAGTGCATGGGAATTTTAGCGCTATCGACCACAGGGTTAAGAACACCGTAATAATGACGCTTTCTGGGACTAATGAGAATCCGTCTGGATAGGGTAGATGGATGGTCGTGGTTTGAATGTCTTGGTTGGGTAAATCCGCTTTAACGACTAATGAGTCGTGAAGACAGGCTGCTGTGTTAATCTAAGAATACCCGCTAAGCAAGAAATCCACTCACACAGTTCTTAGTCTACGAATACCTGCTAAGAATAATATCCTTCACATAGTTCATAATCAAGGAATAGCCACAAAATAACATATCAACTCACAGTTCTTAATCTAAGCATACCAGCGCAGTATCCCTCACACAAGTTGATTGACAGTTGAGAGGCGGGACCAAAGAGCCAGAGCTCAACCCCCGCAAGCACAACTAGTTGAGCACAGTTATAATTCAAAGAACAAGTCAAGGATTTGTACTTTATGTTGCTCTAACGTTCCGTATCTCTCCTATCCCATCATCTAGAACTAAATTTATGTTTTAATGAAAACCTCAAAATACAAAACCCACGATGTAAATCGCGTTGGTTTTTGCCAATCCAGACGGGATTAATGCACCATTGCAAGACTGGTAGACTAACCTAATCCCAGGATGTGGGATTACATGTGTGTGTATCAACCTTGTGGGACTACAGGAGTCGACCTTGTGGGACTACAGGAGTCTACCTTGTGGGGCTACAGGAGTCGACCTTGTGGGACTACAGGAGTCGACCTTGTGGGACTACAGGAGTCGACCTTGTGGGATTACAGGAGTCGACCTTGTGGGACTACAGGAGTCGACCTTGTGGGACTACAAGAGTCGACCTTGTGGGACTACAGGAGTCGACCTTGTGGGACTACAGGATACGACCTTGTGGGACTACAGGAGTCGACCTTGTGGGACTACAGGAGTCGACCTTGTGGGACTACAGGAGTTGACCTTGTGGGACTACAGGAGTCGACCTTGTGGGACTACAGGAGTCGACCTTGTGGGACTACAGGAGTCGACCTTGTGGGACTACAGGAGTCGACCTTGTGGGACTACAGGATACGACCTTGTGGGACTACAGGAGTCGACCTTGTGGGACTACAGGAGTCGACCTTGTGGGACTACAGGATACGACCTTGTGGGACTACAGGAGTCGACCTTGTGGGACTACAGGAGTCGACCTTGTGGGACTACAGGAGTCGACCTTGTGGGACTACAGGAGTCGACCTTGTGGGACTACAGGAGTCAACCTTGTGGGACTACAGGAGTCGACCTTGTAAGACTCCAGGAGTAGATCTTGTGGGACTACAGGAGTCGACCTTGTGGGACTACAGGAGTTGACCTTGTGGGACTACAGGAGTCGACCTTGTGGGACTACAGGAGTCGACCTTGTGGGACTACAGGAGTCAACCTTGTGGGACTACAGGAGTCGACCTTGTAAGACTCCAGGAGTAGATCTTGTGGGACTACAGGAGTCGACCTTGTGGGACTACAGGAGTCGACCTTGTGGGACTACAGGAGTAGATCTTGTGGGACTACAGGAGTCGACCTTGTGGGACTACAGGAGTCGACCTTGTGGGACTACAGGAGTCGACCTTGTGGGACTACAGGAGTCGACCTTGTGGGACTACAGGAGTCAACCTTGTGGGACTACAGGAGTCGACCTTGTAAGACTCCAGGAGTAGATCTTGTGGGACTACAGGAGTCGACCTTGTGGGACTACAGGAGTAGATCTTGTGGGACTACAGGAGTCGACCTTGTGGGACTACAGGAGTCGACCTTGTGGGACTACAGGAGTCGACCTTGTGAGACTACAGGAGTCAACCTTGTGGGACTACAGGAGTCGACCTTGTGGGACTACAGGAGTCGACCTTGTGGGACTACAGGAGTCGACCTTGTGGGACTACAGGAGTCGACCTTGTGGGACTACAGGAGTCGACCTTGTGGGACTACAGGAGTCGATCTTGTGGGACTACAGGAGTCGACCTTGTAAGACTACAGGAGTCGACCTTGTGGGACTACAGGAGTCGACCTTGTGGGACTACAGGAGTCGACCTTGTAAGACTACAGGAGTAGATCTTGTGGGGCTACAGGAGTCGACCTTGTAAGACTACAGGAGTCGATCTTGTGGGACTACAGGAGTAGATCTTGTGGGGCTACAGGAGTCAACCTTGTGGGACTACAGGAGTCGACCTTGTAAGACTACAGGAGTAATCTTGTGGGGCTACAGGAGTCGACCTTGTGGGACTACAGGAGTAGATCTTGTGGGGCTACAGGAGTCGACCTTGTAAGACTACAGGAGTAGATCTTGTGGGACTACACGTGTCGACCTTGTGGGACTACACGTGTCGACCTTGGGTAACACTGACGTTGGTACTTGCCCAACCCGTTATCTAAACAAGGAAAAACATGAATTTCCTGAATAATGTGTAACTAAATACCATCAATAACTCACTACCTCAATGAGTTATTTCTGTTGCAAGTTTGTAATTCAGAAACACATTTTTATTTAGGCTAATTTCGCCATAATGAGGGTGCAGTTAAGCTGCTTATTGAGATAACGTGAATAGTAATGATGATTAGTCCAGTCGGGGCTCCGTACTCAGTAGCTGCGACTGACACTATCAAGATCACTGTAAATGGACACACACACATCACCCCTCACACACATTATGTGTACACAAACACATACACGTGTAGGCTGGCTCGTATACACACACCTTATTCACACATTCAGTCTTTCAAATATATAAATACATATTTATTCACACTGATTTATAAACATCGTGGTTAGAAAATCCGTAAGAATTCATCTCTGCGATTGTCCTCTAAAGTATGTGAGTATGTCTCCCTGGTGGACAGGGAGGTGTTACAAGCCTCCCTGGTGGACAGGGAGACATACTCACATGGATAAACAATTTGTTTAATCGCCAGAAAGATGTGAGGGGTAATGAGAGACAATATATCCGTCTGGAGGAGGGTTACTAGCGGAGTCCCACAGGGTTCACTTCTTGCACCGTTATGTTCATCGTCTACATAAACGATCTACAAGAAGGAATACAGAACATATATCACTGTAAATGGACACACACACATCACCCTCACACACATATGTGTACACAAACACATACACGTGTGAGCTGGCACATATCATCAGAGTCTGATACTCCATTGTGATACATCATCACAACATGTTTACTGATGATGCTAAGCTATTAGGGAGGATAAGATGATTGTCATGCCGTTCGAAATGATCTGAACAAAATAAGTGTATGGAACACCACGTGGCAGAATCATACGTGTCCAGCGTGCTGTCCAAATAGCCACCGGCGCCCTCTGTGTGTGTGTGTGTGTGTGTGTGTGTGTGTTAGAGAGAAATATATGTAGTAGATATAAGAGAGGGAAAAATAGATTGGTTAGAGAGGCGGGGTCCAAGAGCTAAATAGGTCGATTCTGCAGACACAAATAGTAAATACCATATAACTTCGCAGACGAGTGATTATACTAGTTATAAGTAGTATAATATATAGTTTATTATAGTAGTCAATAAATGGAATGGTTTAAGAAGTGAAATGTTGGAAGCTGACTACACGTAGAGTATAAACAACAGCTGTGATAGAACTTGTACACTATTTGAATGGCAGTTGAGAGGCGGGATCAAGGTGCCAAAGCTCAACCCCCTCTTTACACTAAATTGTAAAAAAAATTATAGTTTTAACTGAATGATAATGTGTTAATAAGAAAAAAATGTTTCACTGTATATTTATGTTTATAAAAAAATGTTTCACTGTATATTTATATGTAATAAGAAATGTTTCATTATATATTTACAAGTTTATAAAAAATGTTTCACTGTATATTTATATGTTCATAAAAATAGTTTCACTGTATATTTATATATTTATAAAAATGTTTGACTGTATATTTATGTTTATAAAAAATGTTTCACTGAATATTTATTTTTGTATAAGGAAAATCAGAGGTAAAGAGAAAACGAGGTGACTGGGAGAACTCCTCTATAAATTACTGTCACCTGGGCGTTGTCGTCTGCAAAAGTCGTGTCAGCATCTGGTATAGTATTTTGGTGTCGTAAATTTACATAATTAGTATTGTTATCATAAGATCTAACGTTAAGCTGTTTAATACGACAGGTACTGAGTCATCTGATACTGATAGCAATTAGACGCCTAGTAGCTAAGGCTGCAGTGAGATCTATCAGCCAGGAAGCAGCCACCTTGCTGAAACCTAATCAGCTCGGGTTTGGGATCCCCCTAGGCTGTGAAGCTGCAGCACATGCAGCACGGGCTTACATTGCTGATCTCTCGGACCAGAAGGCACTAGTAAAGCTTGACTTTAAAAATGCCTTCAATCAAGTCGGAAGAGACGGTGTCCTCAGCGCTATGCACAACTATTTTATTCCCCTTTACCCATTCATCCTATCGTGCTTCAGTGGGGACTCTATGCTTCGTTTTGGGGAGCATGAAATAGACTCCTGTGAAGGTGTCGAACAAGGTGACCCCTTAGCCCCCCTCCTTTTCTGCTTAGCTATCTAAGAGGTCACTGATAATCTGACAAGCGAGCTAAACATCTGGTACCTGGATGATGGCACTCTCGCCGGCACCCCGGATACCATTTTGGAGGATATAAGGAAAATCCAGGAGCAAGGAGCAGCCTTGGACCTCATTCTCAATGCACCCAAATGCGGAATAGTCTCCTGCAACCCAGACATCACTGGCCAAATAAAAAAAATGTTTTTCCAGACATTCTCGTTGTCGAGCCACCTGTCTGCACCCTCCTGGGTGCCCCCATTGGCCCGCAAGCAATCGAGGAGGTCCTGGAGGCAAAACTCACTGACCTAAGGAGAATGCTGGACAGGATTGACAAGATTGATGCCCATGATGCTCTCTTCCTCTTCACAAGATGCTTATCTCTCTCTAAGTTGACTTACTTTCTGAAATGTTCTCCATCCTACAACAGCCCTAAATTAAATGTGTATGGCACCCTTCTGAGGTCCATGCTGGTGAAAGTCCTGAACCTGCCATTGGACGACTCTCAATGGGAGCAAGCAACCCTCCCTGTAAGACTCGGCGGCCTTGGTGCAGAGTCACAGGGAGGGTTGCTCCCTCCCTGCGACTCCCAATCTGGGAGCCACAGTCTCCCAGATTGCTCTACCAGCCTTTCTTTCCTCCTCCCATGCATCGCACGACCTCGCAATAGATATCGTACCAGAACCTCTGAGTGATTCAGCAGGAATACACGATCCTGCTTTCACTGAATGTTCAAATCAGTGGGATGCTCTTGCAGCCCCAGCACCCATCATAGATCCAACAAAAAACATAAACAGTCCAGCTGGGACCATCCACTAGTGGAAAAAATATCTGATGCCATGCTCAACGCTGCAACATCAGACAAGGAGAAAGCCCGCCTCAGAGCAGTGTTTGCCCCCCATTCAGGGGACTTCCTTCTGGCAGTGTCGGCAATGGGCACACGTCTAGATCCAGAATGCCTTCGTGTAGCAGTGGCCCTCCGCCTTGATGCCCCAATTTACACTGAATACAAGTGTGTTTGCAACAGGGTGGAAGCAAACCAATATGGACTGCATGTGTTGCACTGCGGAAAATCCAAGGGCTGGCATGCTAGATACAACGAGGTCAATGACATCATTAAGAGGAGCCTTGTCTCGGCTTAGTGCCCAGCAGAGAGAGATCCTCGCATCCTAGGGAACCAAAACCCGGATGACCTCGCACTCCACGCCTGACAGCTGGATGGACAGCGCTTCGGATTCGTAGTCCTGAGGTTCTGGGTTCGATCCCCGGTGGAGGCGGAGACAAATGGGCAAAATGTTTCTTTCACTCTAATGCTCCTGTTACCTAGCAGTAAATAGGTACCTGGTAGTTAGACAGCTGCTACGAGCTGCTTCCTGGGGGTGGAGGCCTGGTCGAGGACCGGACCGCGGGGGCACTAAGCCCCGAAATCATCTCAAGATAACCACCAAGATGGCATCACAATATACCCCCCCTGGAAGAGGGGTAGACAGTTGGTGTGGGACTACACATGTGTGTGTCCACCCTGGCTGACACCTACATACGCTTCGGTGCTGATCAAGCAGGTGGGGCGGCCAACCACAGGGAAACAGCAAAATCATTCAAATACAGGCGTTTGGAAGTTCATTACACCTTTGGTTCCCATAGCTTCTGAGACACGAGGCCCCTGGGGCAGGTGTGCCTTGGGATTTCTCAAGGAATTGGGTTCCAAGCTCACTGACATCACCAGAGATCCAAGAGCTGCCAGATTCTTGTTTCAGCGCCTCAGTGTGGCAATCCAGAGGGGAAACGCCTGCTGTGTCCTCGGTTCCTGTCCGGAAGCGGAGGACCTCCAAGAGATCCATAACCTTTAAATCCTATTGTATTTTTTTTTGAGAAATATACAAGAGTTGTTATATTCTTGTACAGCCACTAGTACGCGTAGCGTTTCGGGCAAGTCCTTAATCCTATGGTCCCTGGAATACGATCCCCTGCCGCGAAGAATCGTTTTTTCATACAAGTACACATTTTACTGTTGCGTTAAACAGAGGCTACAGTTAAGGAATTGCGCCCAGTAAATCCTCCCCGGCCAGGATACGAACCCATGACATAGCGCTCGCGGAACGCCAGGCGAGTGTCTTACCACTACACCACGGAGACTGCGTATTAACGACTGTATTAACCAATGTATAACTTGTAACCTATAAATATCTAGTAAATCACAACAAAAGACAAAAGAAAAGAGGGTGGTAGGAGAAAAGCACACAGAAACCGTATTGGAGGGGACCTAAACATTCCCTCTAATGCGTTATGTGTGGTTTCCTCCGAGGCTTTGTACAGTCCACACGACTGTACAAATGTATAGTTGTGTGGTCTAGTGGCGTACCTGGCGTACCAGGTACGCCAAGGTGCATAGTGCTCATCACCCACCCCAGGTGGTGTTCATCACCCACCCCAGGTAGTGTTCATCATCCACCCCAGGTGGTGTTCATTACCCACCCCAGGTGGCGTTCATCATCCACCCCAGTTGGTGTTCAACACCCACCCCAGTTGGTGTTCACCACCCACCCCAGTTGGTGTTCATCACCCACCCCAGGTGGTGTTCATCACCCACCCCAGGTGGTATTCATCACCCACCCCAGGTGGTATTCATCACCCACCCCAGGTGGTATTCATCACCCACCCCAGTTGGTGTTCATCACCCACCCCAGGTGGTATTCATCACCCACCCCAGGTGGTATTCATCACCCACCCCAGGTGGTATTCATCACCCACCCCAGTTGGTATTCATCACCCACCCCAGTTGGTGTTCATCACCCACCCCAGGTGGTGTTCATCATCCACCGCACCTGTTCATCACTCACCCCAGCCATTCATCACCCTCTCTTTAGACTGTTAACCACAGTTTAATCTAACTACCCCTCCGTCTAATCCAACTATTCACCCGTTTCATCTTGCAGTTCACTTGTCCCAGCTTGCAGTCCATCATGCAACATATCTCCCTCATAAGGATCTTGGGCCCCGCCTCCTAACCAACCCCATAAATCCCTGAGAACATTAAGTTCTTAATCTCCACCCTGTCCACCTCATCACTGATGCTGATCTCTTTCATCTGATCTCAGCGAGAGGGAATAAATCTCCCTGAATCAGGTCAGAGGTTATCAGAGGGAAGATAGAATTTTTGAAGGGGGCAATCTTTTTATGCTGGTTCCTTCTCTTATGTGGATGATTGCCGGGGTGATTGAGATGGTTGGTTGGCTGTCGACTTCGGGGAGAAATACACCACCGAATGCTTGGACCTAATTAGGAGGGTTAAATTGCTGCAAAGTGGGGTAGGAAAGGTTAAATAGGGTGAAAGGTCGTCACGGCTTTGGAAGGAGTCAGTATGGCTTTGATTAGAGTGTGATAAGTCATTGTTCTTCTTGCATTAGATCTGCTGTTGTTCTTGCATTATATCTGCTGTTGTTCTTGCATTATATCTGCTGTTGTTCTTGTATGAGATCTGTTGTTGTTCTTGCATCAGATCTGTTGTTGTTGTTCTTGCATCACATCTGTTGTTGTTCTTGCATTAGATTTGTTGTTGTTCTTGCATCAGATCTGCTGTTGTTCTTGCATCAGATCTGCTGTTGTTCTTGCATCAGATCTGCTGTTGTTCTTGCATCAGATCTGCTGTTGTTCTTGCATCCGATCTGTTGTTGTTGTTCTTGCATCACATCTGTTGTTGTTCTTGCATTAGATTTGTTGTTGTTCTTGCATCAGATCTGCTGTTGTTCTTGCATCAGATCTGCTGTTGTTCTTGCATTAGATCTGCTGTTGTTCTTGCATCAGATCTGCTGTTGTTCTTGCATCAGATCTGTTGTTGTTGTTCTTGCATCACATCTGTTGTTGTTCTTGCATTAGATTTGTTGTTCTTCTTGCATTAGATCTGCTGTTGTTCTTGCATTATATTGCTGTTGTTCTTGCATTATATTTGCTGTTGTTCTTGCATTATTAGATCTGTTGCTGTTCTTGCATTATATTGCTGTTGTTCTTGCATTATATTGCTGTTGTTCTTGCATTATTTTGCTGTTGTTCTTGCATTATATTGCTGTTGTTCTTGCATTATATTGCTGTTGTTCTTGCATTATATTGCTGTTGTTCTTGCATTATTTTGCTGTTGTTCTTGCATTATATTGCTGTTGTTCTTGCATTATATTTGCTGTTGTTCTTGCATTATTAGATCTGTTGTTGTTCTTGCATCAGATCTGTTGATGTTCTTGCATCAGATCTGTTGTTGTTCTTGCATCAGGTCTATTGTTAATATTACTACTATCACGAGTTGCAAACCTATTAAGAACACTATTAAGAACACGTCTGCCACACCTGTGTTTATACCTTATGGTGCACGAGTCTGACTGATGGAAATTTATAAATAATCGTATAATTATAATAATACGAGAGACCAGAGACTCAGAAACCATTGTTTAGTGGCAGGAGGCGGACGATAGTGGCAGGTGGTGGACGATAGTGGCAGGTGGTGGACGATAGTGGCAGGTGGTGGACGATAGTGGCAGGTGGTGGACGATAGTGGCAGGTGGACGATAGTGGCAGGTGGACGATAGTGGCAGGTGGTGGACGATAGTGGCAGGTGGTGGACGATAGTGGCAGGTGGTGGACGATAGTGGCAGGTGGTGGACGATAGTGGCAGGTGGTGGACGATAGTGGCAGGTGGACGATAGTGGCAGGTGGACGATAGTGGCAGGTGGACGATGGTGGCAGGTGGTGGACGATAGAGGCAGGTGGTGGACGATAGTGGCAGGTGGTTTACGATAGTGGCAGGTGGTGGACGATAGTGGCAGGTGGACGATAGTGGCAGGTGGTGGACGATAGTGGCAGGTGGTGGACGATAGTGGCAGGTGGTTTACGATAGTGGCAGGTGGTGGACGATAGTGGCAGGTGGTGGACGATAGTGGCAGGTGGACGATAGTGGCAGGTGGACGATAGTGGCAGGTGGTGGACGATAGTGGCAGGTGGTGGACGATAGTGGCAGGTGGGCGATAGTGGCAGATGGTGGACGATAGTGGCAGGTGGTGGACGATAGTGGCAGGTGGTGGACGATAGTGGCAGGTGGTGGACGATAGTGGCAGGTGGACGATAGTGGCAGGTGGTGGACGATAGTGGCAGGTGGTGGACGATAGTGGCAGGTGGTGGACGATAGTGGCAGGTGGTGGACGATAGTGGCAGGTGGTGGACGATAGTGGCAGGTGGACGATAGTGGCAGGTGGTGGACGATAGTGGCAGGTGGGCGATAGTGGTAGATGGTGGACGATAGTGGCAGATGGTGGACGATAGTGGCAAGTAGTGGACGATAGTGGCAGGTGGTGGACGATAGTGGCAGGTGGACGATAGTGGCAGGTGGTGGACGATAGTGGCAGGTGGTGGACGATAGTGGCAGGTGGTGGACGATAGTGGCAGGTGGTGGACGATAGTGGCAGGTGGACGATAGTGGCAGGTGGTGGACGATAGTGGCAGGTGGTGGACGATAGTGGCAGGTGGTGGACGATAGTGGCAGGTGGTGGACGATAGTGGCAGGTGGACGATAGTGGCAGGTGGACGATAGTGGCAGGTGGACGATAGTGGCAGGTGGTTTACGATAGTGGCAGGTGGTGGACGATAGTGGCAGGTGGTGGACGATAGTGGCAGGTGGTGGACGATAGTGGCAGGTGGTGGACGATAGTGGCAGGTGGTGGACGATAGTGGCAGGTGGACGATAGTGGCAGGTGGTTTACGATAGTGGCAGGTGGTTTACGATAGTGGCAGGTGGTGGACGATAGTGGCAGGTGGACGATAGTGGCAGGTGGTGGACGATAGTGGCAGGTGGACGATAGTGGCAGGTGGGCGATAGTGGCAGATGGTGGACGATAGTGGCAGGTGGTGGACGATAGTGGCAGGTGGTTTACGATAGTGGCAGGTGGTGGACGATAGTGGCAGGTGGTTTACGATAGTGGCAGGTGGTGGACGATAGTGGCAGGTGGTTTACGATAGTGGCAGGTGGTGGACGATAGTGGCAGGTGGACGATAGTGGCAGGTGGACGATAGTGGCAGGTGGTGAGTAGTAGGGAAGGCGCCTCACAGGCCATTTTTTTTTCTGGGAAAAAAAAAGTGCCTGTGCGCCCCAAGGGTTTCAGGTAAATTTAGAAATTCGTGTTTGTGAGCCAGGGTTTTTCAGGCGAATTTGGGCAGTCACAGATTTTAGAAGTAAGGATTTCTTATGAGAAAAATAATTTCCGAGACTTAGAAGTTTGTTAAAGCCTTATGGGAGAAATTCAAATAACGTGTGTAGCACTTTAGGGCTTCCAGGAGAACTCTACGGACATATTTTACATGTTTTCAACTTACAAAATCGTCTATGTAAGCCTTAGTTATTCATATAAATTTAGAAAATCACCTGTGTAAGTCAGGGTTTTCAAGTCTCGTACATCACACCCCCCTCCCTCCCCCCCTTGCCTCGCAATCTGTCGCATCACCTTTATTTACTTTGCGCCCAGCCAGTCAGTCGGCTCTTAATCTTATCTTATCTTATCCGTAATATCTGGACCGTCCCTCCTCTCTCTCTCTCCCTCCTCTCTCTCTCTCCTCTTCATATTATTCCCTCTTCCTATTTTCTGACATACTAATATTTTATTCCTTTTTCATTAACCAGTCAGTTTTATACAAATCAACCGAAGCATCTCAATGTAACCTTTAATACTGAAAACTGCCTCAGAGACTATCTAAGCTGGCCCCAGCTACCCGCCCCAGGCTATCTGCCCGAGGCCATCATCACCTGATTACCTGCCCCAGACATCCACCAGTCATTGTCGGCGTTCGCCACCGTAATAATTTATATATATATATACATTAAGCGTTAATAAAACTTATTTATTTATTTATAATTTATTTAGTCATCTAATTCATAGTTTACACAATTTATAATAAAAGAGTTTATTCCCAGTATTCGCCAATCATTCTCGCTATTAATAAAACAGCCAAACGCTCACTCAGGGGCACACTATCGTTATTACGCTCATTCAGGGGCCCCCTCAGATCGCCAAAGTCTCAGAGGCCTACACTTTCAGTCTACAATCAATCTTCATCCTGTTCACAAGGTTCCCCTAGCCTAGTCATATCATCATGTCAGTGTGTCCTCTGTGCCTGTCTCCTATCAACAACGAAATCGTTCATGTGTGTCAAACACGATGTTTAACATGCCTCGGTGAAATGTCCATCAACGCTCTTCAAGAATGCAGACTATACTGTATAGGATGCAACGGGCCTACACCGCCTGGACATTTTGACGTAACCTGTACCAGCTGTGGGCAACTCTATTGTGCAAATCGTAAGTACCTCTTTTTCTCGCACTTTCAATAAACTTTCAAAGAAAATATATATCCGAAACACATACATACATACATACAGACAGTCAATTTATATATATTATTTTCATTTCAGTTCATGGTTCTACTTCCTGCCCATACTGTCGTTTCTCCGTTAACCGGGAACCTCCCACCGAAGCCAGAAACGTCATTGAACCTCCACCCAAACGCCGTCGCATCATAAATAACCGTACGTTTTCACAATAATTTTCGTAATTTTAAAAGTTAATAATTGTATTTTTATCAAGTGTATAAACAAGTAATAAGTACTCATACAAAAATATTTCCATTACAGGAGTTCCTATTCGTGATCAAGAGAATCTCATACTTGGTGGAATCAACATCCCAGCTCGTAAGTAATATTATTATTTATCTGTAATTCAGTTTTTCCTCTTATTTAAACTTTTTGTTTTTCCTCTTAATAATAATTCCTCTTATTTACACGATATTTTCTTATTAAGGTTTTCAAATCCTCTTATTGTTTTCAAATGTGTTTTCCTCTTAATGTTTATTCATTGCTAATATTATGTTTCAGAATCTCCCCTGGATTCAACCCACCCCTCTGAGTGGAGCACACCTGTACGCAGTCAACCCCAGCTGTCCCAGGAGCTAGAAGAAGATGCACCAGACGGCAACCAGCATGCATCCTCGGATGAAGAAGAAGAAGACAATCAACCCCCTGTTCACGACATATCAGATGAAGAAGTCAACGCTCCAGATTCCCCAGAGGTACTTAACTTAGATAACGTTGTTCCGCGAGTGTTAGAAGTCATTAACCATTTCGAAGGTTCTTTCTCGAGACATTCATTCTCCATTCCCGGTCATTTAGACGCCGACCCCAGCATTTATATAAATAGGTATAGGGAATTTTTTATAGAATATATAGACAATCAGTTCAGACAAATACAGGAAGAATTCCCTCCCTCATTTCACATTTACCCTGATGTAAGCCTAATTTTGCAAAAACTTAATCATGCCGACAATCAATATGAAATATTAGACGAAGTATTTTCAATTAGAGGCGAAACTCAGATTGTTACACAGGAAGAAGTGGAAGTTCTTGTAAATTCATGGGTTGACGAAATGTCTGCTAAAATTGACGAATGCCTAAAAAATGTCCAATCCTCGAGTGTAGGAATTCATTCCATGTCAGGCTTTGCCATTAATTTTTCGTATATTCGCCACCCTATGCACCTTGGATCTTACGTACCATATCCTGCAAAATTAAAGGGTAAAGAATCAGTATTTAATCCTGAAAGTGAAGGAGATGAGTGTTTGTTACAGTGCATTGCAGCGTATAAAAACTTAGCATTGGGCAGGACTATGAATAACGTTAGACAACATTACAAAAGCCTTCGATGGTGTAGAAGATTCGTAGTATGGGCAGATGAAATCAGATTCCCCGTATCATTTGATAACCTTAAGAAAATAGAGAAGCTTAACAAAATTTCTATTTATATTTATACAGTAACTCATGAAAGTAACAGATACTATCTTAGTTTAGCTAGGAAAAGCCAGGAAAAGTATGCCGATAAAGTCCCTTTGTTGTTATTAGAAGGCAAGCATCTCTGTCTGATCAAGGATTTTGATAAATTTGTAAAGAGTATTAACAATCATTCTGAAAGGATTCCTAACACTCATAAATTCTGCAAAATTTGTCTTTTGCATGCTCCC
This sequence comes from Procambarus clarkii, assembly GCF_040958095.1. Classification (NCBI taxonomy): domain Eukaryota; kingdom Metazoa; phylum Arthropoda; class Malacostraca; order Decapoda; family Cambaridae; genus Procambarus; species Procambarus clarkii. Next base: position 22,500,309 of record NC_091235.1, on the reverse strand, counting down.
TTAGATGAAATTCAGGCTCACGAAGAGTCATGCACTGTATCCCAAGTATTTTCATTCTATAATCCTAGTGATAAAATCAGTTTTAAAAATTACGGTAGGACCTATAGCCCAACTCACACCGCCTATTACGATTTTGAATGTCTATTAGACCGTCAAAATCCTAGAGGCATGGTGGAATGTAAGCATAAAGCAATTGCTTATGCATACATGATTTTAGACAGGGAATTCAATGTCGTAGAAACGTATTCATACGTAGGTCCAGATGCGGTCAATCATTTTATTACCAAGCTAGAAGCCTCATGGAAAGCTATTCATGCTCAGCTCCCCAACTTCCCTAAGAACTTGTCTAGAGAACAGGAAAGAATGTTTCAAAGACAAAATACGTGTCAATTGTGTCATCAAACTTTCAAGGATAAGAAAGATAAACATAGACATCATAATCATGCTATTCAGGAAAATAATTACTTAGGTGCTTATTGTGCTCGTTGCAATTTACAATGTAAAAATGCTCGTAGATACTTAACCACATTTTCCCATAATGCTGCCTATGATCTTGGAATTATACTTAAAGAACTGTCCAAAAATCCTCACCGCGATGTAGAAATTCTAACCAAGGAAGGATTGAAATTTATGCAAGTCATCATAGGTAAACTTAAATTCCTAGATAGCCTAGCTCTCCTTAATGGGTCATTAGGAACCTTAGCAAGCGAGCACGTTGCCGGTAAGAAACCCACCAAGTACACTGAACACATACTAAATGGCGTATCCGATGAAGCTAAAGCTCTGTTAATTAAAGGTAAACAAAGCCTATGTTATGATTATATTTCTTCCATGGACGTGTTAGACGAACCTCAGCTCCCTTCGCGAGATAAGTTTTACAATGTTTTACATGACTCTCCACTGTCTGAAGAAGATTATAACAATGCTCTTAAAGTATTTAATTTAGGGAACTGTACAAACATCAAGGATTACCTCATGTTATATTTAAAAGTTGACGTGGGAATGCTAGTTGATATATTTACACTTTGGCGAACATCACTGAAAGAAATTTATGAACTAGATATTGTTTTCTATGTATCACTTCCTAGTTATGCTTGGGACGCGTTCTTATTTAAATCAAAAGTTGTACTTGACTATGTGTATGATCAGAATATATATGATTTGTTGAGAAGGAATCTTAGAGGAGGGTTCACATCTTCCATTAGACAATTTACACAGGCTGTTAACGAGCACACTACATCTAACCCTAGCTCTGATGACGATACTCACATTTTGTACCTCGACTTTAACAGCTTATATGCAGCGTGCATGGCTGAGGTACTTCCCCAGGGAGGGATTAGACAATTAACTGACCTTGAGCGGGATACCTTATTAGGGCAAGGGTTACAACATATCCCCTGTGATCAAGACAAAGGCTATTGGATTTTATGCGATACAAAACATGTATCTCCCGAGGTAGCCAGGTATACTGATGATCTGCCCCTTGTACTGTCTCATACTAATATAACGGAGGAGTTTTTGTCAGAGTACAGTAAGAAAACCCTTAATGATGAAAAACGTAAGCTCCCACCTAAAAATACTAAGTTAATTGCATCCCACTTGCCCCAAAACGACTACTTAGTAAGCCTTGATTTCCTGCAATTGCTATTAAAACTTGGACTAGAAGTTGAACGAGTAAAAACAATCTATGAATTTAATCAGGCTCCCTATTTAAAAGATTTTATTTCAACCAACATTCGAGAACGAGCCAATACCACCTGTAAAGTTAAAGGAAAAGCTTTTAAACTCATAAGTAACAGTCTGTACGGGAAATCAATGACAAATATATCTCGATATGCTAATACTCACCATCTAGTAACGACAAAACATTCATTCTTAACTCATGCAAGAAACCCTTTGTATAAACGAGCTGTCTCTTTAGGTCAAGATAGGGTTCTCTGTACAGTAATGAAAGACATCCTTAAAGTTACCACTCCTTCTTACATGGGATATCAGATCTTGCAGATAGCCAAGAGGCGTTTATACGAGTTCTGGTATAATGTAGTTAAAGCCCATTATGGGGAGAGAGCTAGACTAATTTATACGGATACAGACTCATTCATATTTACTCTGACCTGTAAAGATGCTTTCCAAGAAATGACAAAAGCTCCTCTAGTAGATTATATGGATTTCAGTAATTTCGACAAAGATCATCCCATGTATTCTGCTACTCGCAAAGGTGAACTAGGACTCCTCAAGTCAGAAGTAAAGCAGAAAATCATAACTGAATTAATTGCACTCAAGCCTAAAACTTACTCTCTCCTAACCCTTGATAATGAACATTTATGTAAATGTAAAGGGATTCCTTATCACCAACAAAAGAAAATAACACATGCATCTTTTCAGAACACATTAGAGACAAATACAACTTTTAATTTTGTATCCCGATCTATTCGTAATGTTAATGGACAGATATGCACGTGTAAAACAACTAAGCGCGGTCTGTCAGCTTTTGATGACAAGAGGTACCTCATTAGTCCCACAGAGTCATTAGCTTACGGTCACCCAGACATTCCAGAGCGTGAGGTACGGGTACAGGTAGAGGAAGAGGTACAGGAAGAGGTACAGGTAGAGGAAGAGGTGCAGGTAGGGGATCCAGTAATTGTAGATAATCCCCAACCAAGACGTCAATTGTTCCCCATTTTTAATCTTTGGGAAAAGCGGGATAGAGTCGCTCAGCAATTATTCCCTAACAACAACAACTAAGTCTGTTACTGTATTGTCTATGTATTATCTATAACTATATTCAAATGACTAAGATTTGTTACTGTATTGGATATGATTTGTTACTGCATTTGATATGAAAATGACTAAGATTTGTTACTGTATTGGATATGATTTGTTACTGCATTTGATATGAAAATGACTAAGATTTGTTACTGTATTGGATATGATTTGTTACTGCATTTGATATGAAAATGACTAAGATTTGTTACTGTATTGGATATGTTATGATTTAATGTCTATGATAATGTATATTCTATGATTTTATTTCTGTATTGGATACGAAATGACTATGATTCAAATGTCTATAATAATGTATATTCTATGATTTTATTACTGTATTGGATATGAAATGACTATGATTTTATTGGTTATGTTTAAATAAAACTTGAATGTAGATTTTGTTTAAATACTCCTTTCATTATATATTTGTAGTTAGTCTATTGAATCCTAGCAACATGGAAGGGCAGAAAAAAGTTATTACTGAATCCCAGTTGAATATATTTAGTGAACCGTCAAGAATTATTATTGCTGGATTTTCAAATGGTGGGAAGAGCTATTTATGTGCTAAAATGATAGAGAAATATCAGCAGAACTTTGCAAAAATAATTATCTGTGGAAGCGGGTATAAAGAGTTGAGAACTAATCCACTCTTTAATCATAAGATATCTTTTTACTCTGAAATTGTAAACCCTTTAGACGATCGTGATCCAGAGGATACATCTCATATATTAGTTGTTTATGATGACTTGTATGTTGAATCTACAAACTCTAAAATAGTAAGTGATATATTTACTAAGGGACGGCATGAGAACATCTCTGTTATTTTTATAACCCAAAATATATTTTTCAGTGGGAAATTTTCTAGATCTATAAGTTTAAATGCTTCTCATTTTATTCTGCTTAAATCAAGAGACTTGTCCCAGATAGAAACATTAGGCAGACAAATATTCGGAAAACAAGATGCCAAGAAATTTTTAGATATATATAAGAAAGTGATTTCTCGACAGTATGGGTATTTACTTGTTGACTTGGGCGTTAAAACACCTGAATCCATAATATTTAGGGGAAATATTGTAAATGAACCCCCATATGAAATAGTGTATCAATGGTGAACATTACACAAGCTCTTAATAAGATATACAATGACCCCAAGTCCATAGGTGGGTTTGGTGGCGTTTTAAAATTGTATAAGGCTGCAAAGAAAACAATCCCTGAAATAACTATAAAAGATGTGAAAGACTATTTAAAAACGTCTAATGCTTATACCTTACATCTATTAAAAAAACGTAAATTTAAACGAAGACGTATCTTAGCACCTAGACCAAAAGCTTTCTTTACCAGTGACTTGGCTGATATGACATTGTTAGCTAAGCACAACAATGATATTAAATATTTATTAGTTTGTGTTGATATATTTTCAAGGTTTGCACACGTAGTTCCACTATCCACTAAATCAGGTCAGAGTGTAAGTGAAGCCATGAAAGCTGTCCTGGATTTACCTTCATCAAAAGGTGTAAGGAAGCTTAACACTGATAAGGGCGGTGAATTCTATAATAAATATATGAAACGATTGTTAGACAGTAAAAACATTGATCTGTACAGTGTATTTTCTCAGGAAACTAAAGCTAGCATTGCAGAGAGATTTATAAGAACATTGAAAACTAAGATATATAAATATTTAACGGCTTATAACACCTTAACCTATATAAATGTTTTACCTGATATGGTTAAAACGTATAATAGAACACCACATAGAGGATTAAAGGGGAAAATACCTATTGATGTACATGCTTTATCTTCGCCTCAAGATGTGACTAGGCAATTTAAGCTCATGTATAAAGGAGAGCAGCAGACTAAGCCACGCATCAGTAATCATCTGTCTGTAGGAGATACAGTACGGCTTGCCTTATCTAATCGTATTTCAAAGTTCAAAAGAGGTTTTCATCAACAGAACACTAAGGAAATATTTACAATTGCTCAAATTGATACTAAACAACCCGTGCCTTTATATTATCTAAAGGACTTAAATAATAGACTTATAGAAGGCGGATTTTATAGAGAGGAGTTGACTCCCACCTACTTGTCAGATACATTTGAAATTGAGAGAATTATAAGTAAACGTAAAGTTGGTAATACTACTTTATATAAAGTTAGATACGTCGGTTACGACAGTTCATTTGATCAGTGGGTGAATTCAGATGACGTGAAGAAACTATGAAGAAGCAGCCCTTAGTTAGAAAGTATCGTGGATTTATTGAACTATTAGCTAGATTAGGTTATAATTCTAGGAAAAAGTTAATTAAGACTCTTAAAAAGGAACATATACTTTGCTTATCAGAAATATTTAATAATTTCTTAAAAAATAAAATTGAAGTTGGGAAGCCTATTTTAAAGAGACTTTCTAAATATAGAGCTCTACTCCATACATTAGCCTGTAAGAAGAAAGCTATTTCACTCAAGAAAGACATATTAACAAGTAAAAGAGGAGGTAATTTATTGGGCATTTTACTTCCCATAGCTATAAATTTCATTTCAAGGCTATTTAATAAGGAATAATGAAAGAATTCTATCTTGTACCACGAAAAGCTATTGATCAACAGAAGCCTACGGCAGTAAGTGTTGAGAAGCCTACGATGACAGTGAGAACAAATCCTGTTATACAACACTTGATAGACTTAAGATTAAAGCTTAAGGATTATGATTTTGCTGTCTCCTTGTTAAATTATTTTAATACAACTGGACTTGTAAAGTGGGATGAGGAAGGGAACATTACATCTCCAGTTACTGGGCTCAATATTGTTGATGACGTTATAGGCAGGATGTGCACTCCGAAATTGTTATTCCCAGAAGATAAACTGCCAATTGCAAAGTTGTTCTACTCTTTGACATCTACACCTAAGAATTTATTTAGAAATGTAGATGCGAAAAATCAAGTGTTTTCTCCTCCAAGTTTGAAGAGGAAGATCAAAGCTGTAGATGAAGGAGAGTCTACCTGGATATCATATTAAGGTGAGTTTCTGTTTATTTTTATCATTTACTATTAGTCTACAGGATGGATAGTTACGTTATATATGCAGCGAGTAACTCTGATACTGATGTATTTAAAAACAATGCTCCCAATGCTTTTGAAAATAGATTACATAATCAGCTGCCTTTAGACCCGAATAAAGCTTATGAAGTGTGCCTGAAGAATATATTCCTGCCTCCATCTTATTTCGCTGTTAGGAGGAGTGACCCGGAAAGTTTTATTTCAGTTCAACTTCTAGTGTCTAATAAAAGTTTATCTGATTTGAGTACGGTGAATACATCTTTCAATTTAAAGTCGGATATTTTAGCCAGTGATAATTGCATAGAGCTAATGACTATTTTAAATAGAGAAATTTCTACTATATTTTCAAAAGGTTCACTGAGTTTTATAGGACCCGTACTTAATTATAATTTCCCAGATCACGGGGGCGTTTATATGAAATATGATTCGAGTATTAATCGAATTAAGTTTAATGCAGCATTTAGTGAGAAGTTGTTAAAATTATTTATTACAAAGGATGGAAAATTAGTTGTTCGAATTTCTTTATCTTTCGGTCGAAATATATGTAAAGTTATTGGAGCTGAAGTAGGTAAAGCCTATGATATTTTTATTATGAATAAGCCACCTAATAACAGGTTATTTGTACAAGATACTTGCTATTATCATCCTAGGCCAGGAGGCCGTATAGATTTCTTGTGTGTATATTGTGATAAGGTGCAGCCCACCATGTTTGGTAATCAGATTGTAAATATCTTGGATGTTGTTTCGTTTCAAAGTAATGTAACACACAGGAAATTATATAAACCTTTAAATACGACTAATATTGATGGCATCAGTATTAGATTAACAGATCAAGATGGGGAGCCTGTATATTTTGAAAAGGATGGATGTACGATTGCAGTATTACATATTAGACCCGTTGATATATAATGGCATGAGTAGAGGGAGTTTATCATTCTCTCTTGGCCTGTTTAAACATGAGGGTCGGGTTTGTACCGCTGTCTGTTGACGAGGTAGGGCGATTTATCGCTCCTCGAGGGAAGAGAGGTGGAGCACTGGGCGATATTACTGTTTTTGATAGAAGACATTTAAGAGGAGGTGGAATATTAAGTTTCTTAACTGGTCTAGCTCGTAGAGCAACTCCTTTCCTATTAAAAACTATTATGCCAGCTGCATTGACAATGGGACAGAATGTTTTGCAGGATATAAATGCTGGTCAAGGTACTTTGAAAGATTCAATTAGAAAACGCGGTATGGAAACATTGAAAAGTATAGGTCCTAAATTGTTAGCAGGTGGCCGAGTAACGAAAAGAAAAAAAACGAAAAGACCTGCCTATATAAAGAAAATGGATAGATATAAAGACGTGTTTTCATAAAAACAGTACTAGTTGTATGCTAGACGCAGACATGATGAGTGTAAATGCTCCTAGTGCAGCATTGCAAGTTCCTTTAGAAAATTATACAGCTGCTATAAGTGATGGCTTTCCTAAAGTTAGTCCTCATAGAATGGTTGAAAGTACGATATTTTCAAGACAGACACAGGATATTTTACCTGTGAATTCAAGTATTAGCAATAAATTTAAAGACTCTTATATTGAATTCCGTATCCCGGGAGTTAAGGGTCAATTTATTGATCTTTCGAGCTTGACGCTAGAACTGATGGTTGAATTAACGGGACCTGACGGAATTACGGCTTTAGCGGATATTAAAAATGCATCAATAGTCAATGGTTTGTCCCAGACAATGTTTAAAGCTGTAACTGTTTATTTAAATGAGCAAGTGGTGGAAACTAATTCACTATTTTCATATTTATCATATGTAAAGCTAATGACGACGCTTTCTGAATGTAAAGCTGAAAGATTTAAAGAACTGACGTATTTCTATAATGATGTTTTCCCTGAAAAATATGATGTAGATTATTTTAAGAATGCATCCGAAGACCTTAAATCTAGATTTGTAAAGTTAAAAACTGAGGGAGTAAATTGTTGCTTTAAACTGCTATTGGACATTACAACTTTGAGCGAATATCTTTTGGATGGAATTGATATTCGTTTGAGATTAGAACTTAACAGTGATCCGTGGGTTATAAACAGTATTGAATCTGGATATAAGTTTAACATAAAACTAGCTAGAATGTGGATTGATCGGATAACTCCATTTGCATCTGGATTGGAGGCTATTAATAGAGCTCTGGCTGAACAAAATACACCAGTTACATATACGTTTGATAAGACACTCCACAAGACGTTCATTCTTGGTAATGGGCAGCAGAGATTAAGTATTGACCAGCCATGGGGGAGCATTATCCCAGATAAATTATTTATTATGATGATGGATATGGAAGCAATATCAGGAGCGTATACACTTAATCCACTTTATTTCGATCACTGCGATTTATCTAATGTATATATTACACGTGATGGGACAAACTTATTTAATATAACTTGCAAGTTCCCGAATAAATGTTCGAAACTATACTACGAGACTCAAAATACAGTAGGCTTTAATGCTTGCAATACCTTGACATATAATTCATTTATAAAAGGAAGAACATTACTGGCATTTAGACTAACGCCTGAGGAATTGAGAGATACCCTTCCTATAGAGGCTTCGGGCAACCTGAGAATTACATTAGAATTTGCTGTTCCAGCGAAATCAAATAAAGTTATTATTTTATTCGGAATTACAACGGGAGTATTGAGAATTTATTCCGATAGGCGAGTTGTGTGTGATACAAGAGCATGAACTGCAAACAAATTAATACGGCATTGAACGATATGAAAGGTAGTAAAGCTAAATATATTGGATGCTATTTAGCGACGGATATATATAGAATAATGAAGCAAATAAGGGACAGCCCGATTATGTTTATAATAAATACCTTAGGAAGAGACTCTAAGGAAGTAATGGGTCACTGGATTGCTGTATATAAATCTAAACGGAAAATAGTTATACTCGATTCATATGGAATAAATGTGTATTCGCCATATATTTCAGAGTTTTTAAATTATTATAAAGACTGTGATGTATACACGTTTACAGAGAGACTTCAGAGTTTAAATACTTACGTATGCGGGCTATATGCGATGTTTTTCTGTTACCATCTTTCAAACAAGGATCTAAAAACTGCAATAAAGCTATTTGAAACTAGTTTTACTTATGGAGAATATATGCAGAATGATAGGAACGTAATGAGGCTATCTTATGCTTTATTTAAAAATATGCCGAGCTGCTATGAAACGCTGTGTTATGATAAGAGCGATATTTGTTGGAAAATGTGCTTGGAGACGACTGGCTGAATGAGGCTATAACACATTATCTAACGGAAAATGGTGAGTACATTTGTTTCGAGGTTTTATGTGTCTGATAAATATTGTACATGTGTAAACGCTATCTGAAACTGTTATTCTTTATTTACAGAGATGAAGAGTGAATAGGACGGATATTATACAAGCGGATTGAGGAGCGAGCTTCTTAGAACTTCAGGCTAAATGAATCGTTTATTATAAATTGTGTAAACTATGAATTAGATGACTAAATAAATTATAAATAAATAAATAAGTTTTATTAACGCTTAATGTATATATATATATATATAAATTATTACGGTGGCGAACGCCGACAATGACTGGTAGATGTCTGGGGCGGATAATCAGGTGATGATTGCCTCGGGCAGATAGCCTGGGGCAGGTAGCTGGGGCCAGCTTAGATAGTCTCTGAGGCAGTTTTCAGTATTAAAGGTTACATTGAGATGCTTCGGTTGATTTGTATAAAACTGACTGGTTAATGAAAAAGGAATAAAATATTAGTATGTCAGAAAATAGCAAGAGGGAATAATATGAAGAGGAGAGAGAGAGAGGAGGGAGAGAGAGAGAGAGAGAGAGAGGAGGGACGGTCCAGATATTACGGATAAGATAAGATAAGATTAAGAGCCGACTGGCTGGCTGGGAGCAAAGTAAATAAAGGTGATGCGACAGATTGCGAGGCAAGGGGGGGGGAGGGAGGGGGGTGTGATGTACGAGACTTGAAAACCCTGACTTACACAGGTGATTTTCTAAATTTATATGAATAACTAAGGCTTACATAGACGATTTTGTAAGTTGAAAACATGTAAAATATGTCCGTAGAGTTCTCCTGGAAGCCCTAAAGTGCTACACACGTTATTTGAATTTCTCCCATAAGGCTTTAACAAACTTCTAAGTCTCGGAAATTATTTTTCTCATAAGAAATCCTTACTTCTAAAATCTGCGACTGACAAAATTTACCTGAAAACCCCCAAGCGCTATACACGATTTTCTAAATTTACCTGAAACCCTTGGGGCGCACAGGGGATATTCTAAATTTACCTGAAACCCTTGGGGCGCACAGGTACCTTTTTTCCCTTTGGACCTGAAACCCTTGGGGCGCACAGGTACCTTTTTTCCCTTTGGACCTGAAACCCTTGGGGCGCACAGGCACTTTTTTTCCCTTTGGACCTGAAACCCTTGGGGCGCACAGGGGATATTCTAAATTTACCTGAAACCCTTGGGGCGCACAGGGGATATTCTAAATTTACCTGAAACCCTTGGGGCGCACAGGTACCTTTTTTCTCCCAGAAAAAAAGGTACCTGTGAGGCGCCTTCCCTACTACTGTGGTGGACGATAGTGGCAGGTGGTTTACGATAGTGGCAGGTGGTGGACGATAGTGGCAGGTGGTTTACGATAGTGACAGGTGGTGGACGATAGTGGCAGGTGGTTTACGATAGTGGCAGGTGGTGGACGATAGTGGCAGGTGGTTTACGATAGTGGCAGGTGGTGGACGATAGTGGCAGGTGGTGGACGATAGTGGCAGGTGGTGGACGATAGTGGCAGGTGGTTTACGATAGTGGCAGGTGGTGGACGATAGTGGCAGGTGGTTTACGATAGTGGCAGGTGGTGGACGATAGTGGCAGGTGGTTTACGATAGTGGCAGGTGGTGGACGATAGTGGCAGGTGGTGGACGATAGTGGCAGGTGGACGATAGTGGCAGGTGGACGATAGTGGCAGGTGGACGAGAGTGGCAGGTGGTGGACGATAGTGGCAGGTGGACGATAGTGGCAGGTGGTTTACGATAGTGGCAGGTGGTGGACGATAGTGGCAGGTGGACGATAGTGGCAGAAGCTGGACGGCAGTTCTACTCTACTTTATAGACGTCTACAAATCCCACTCAGGCACTCATATATCGTGTGTGATTAAGGCCTTTATTGGGGAAAATTACACTGTAGTTAGGGTAATAATAATGTTCTGAGTTCGATTATAATATTGCAGATCAGGTTTGACTCTGATGGACTAAAGCTAAAGGGCTGATACGAGCTCTGCTGTATAAGAAAAGCAAGGGTGGGGCGATCTTCATGACCAAGAAGGGTGTATACAGGAGATGAGTCACAATAACGTGGCTGAAGTATGTTGACCAGACCACACACTAGAAGGTGAAGAGACTTGAGAATGGTCCAGGACGGACCGAAACGTCGTCGTCCCTTCACCTTCTAGTGTGTGTTGTCTGGTCAACGTGTATACAGGAGTTAATGGCACGTCCTTCTCTTCATGCATTATTCAGTAATAATGTATTGCGCGGGTAGGTTGCTGTTATATAGGACTTCTCAGGGCGGAATATCTGCATTCACCAGGGTCGTGGTTTCAACACTTTGACCAACTAATGTACACCTTCTCGAACCCTTTGAGTTCTATCGTGTCTAGACGGGACCGGAGTCTGTTTTCTAGTACTGTACTATCTATTAGTAACTAGTACTTTTCTAGTACTAGTTTTCTATGTTTCTATCTCGCTGATGTTCTTTATATCTGACTCAATACTTGTTTCTAACGTCACTGCGGCTCATTTAGGTATTTAGTAATAATTTTTTGTGTCGGGGACAGACAGCCTGTGTATATACTTTAGACTTGCATCGAGGTCCCAAACGCCCCCCCCCCTTTCCCTAAGGTCGACCTACTGACCTTTGCCCTGGAGGCAACCCAACAACAGTTGTCTAACTACCGGATTTCTATTAATTGCTAGGTGTACAGAGACATTAGGTGAAAACAAACGTGTACAAAAATGTATGTCCCCGACCAGGATTCGAACCCGAGATACCTAAATTTTTGAACCGAGGGGAATTATCAGGGGAAAGCGGCAATCCAGGTCTCCAGGCATATATGCCTGGAGACCCAAAGAATGACGTGATTTGATATAATACCATGTCCAAGATTACCAACCGAGTGCCGGCGGGGGGATGGAAATAGCCTCGGCTACCATCCTCTTTTGTCCGGTTGTGTTGGTCGAGCGGTTAAGGCGTCCTGTACGCCAGATTGCAGAGTGCTCCTGGCAGTATGGGTTCGAGTCACTTCTGGGGTGTGAGTTTTAAGTGATATATATATATATATATATATATATATATATATATATATATATATATATATATATATATATATATATATATATATATATATATATATATATACACTCAAGAGTTGTATCCACATTTATAAGTGTATGTGCACAGAATTTGCCATAGTTCTTAGGGCAAAATTATACCTGTTGTTTGTTCGGTAATTATTATGTCTACATTAATAACCTTCCAGAATTTGACAGGCTTTAAGCCCAACACAAAAATAATTGTTTATCAGGTTCGAGAGATAAAAAATGATGAATTATGCTTGATAGGTTCTTTATAACTAAAATCAATAAAATCTTACAGGTTTGAACGAAATTTGAACAACGGCGCAGGGGAGTGGTCTGGGTCGTTGACTCGCCACCCCTGGGTCCTGGGGTTCGATTCCCGCGGAAAGACAGAGATGGGCGGGAAAGCTTCCTTTCACCTGTTTTCTCTGCTCACCTAGCAGTAAATAGGCACCCGGGAGGTAGGCCAGCCCGTCCTCCTAAGGTTTCCCAACGCAAAGAAAACGGTCAATTTAAGTGTCCTCTCCTAACCTACCAGAAGATCCTAAACAGTAAACAGGACAGTACGTCATTTTCGCCAGCCGCTTCCACTTTCCATTGAGTCCTCCGGCTTACTCGGTAAGGTTAGGAGAGGAAACTTTGAATTAACATTTTTCATGACGTTTTGAAACTTTAGGACAATTTCCTGCCCACCTAACCTACCAGAGGACCCTTAACTTGCTGTTTAGGAAAAAAAAATTCAATTTCAATTTTTTGTCATTTTCAAATTACGTCCATTTTTGGCCATACCGGCAAACGGCCAAATTCAGACGTAATTTGTAAGAAGACAGATTTCCCACGGGCTGCAAACTGGGGAAAAGCCTTGGGTAGGGGAGGACCTCGATAAACTCAAGAATAACAGACATCTTGTGCCCGACAATGGAAAATATTATGTTCTAAATAGTGAAAGTATACAAGAAGCGACCGCCCTCAAATTAACCACTTGTGTCATTCCTATTGTTCGTTAAAGAAACAAATCCCCCGCACGAAAACACCAAATATATATATATAGCAATTCACGATAAATTCAGTATCAAATAAGTACAAATTGATATCGGTTGCTTCCGTCATGCAGAGGCGAGAAGGAGAAGGCTGTTCAGGAACTTTAATTAAGGAGGATTGAGAACTAACTGTGATATGGGATTGGCAGAAGGGTTTAAGATATGAAAGAGAGAGAGAGAGGGGGAGCGAGAGAGAAAGGGGGAGAGAGAGAGAGAGAGAGAGAGAGAGAGAGAGAGAGAGAGAGAGAGAGAGAGAGAGAGAGAGAGAGAGAGAGAGAGAGAGAGAGAGAGAGAGAGAGATTAAAAAAGGAGAAAGAGCATGGAGAAAAATAAGGGGTATACTCTTATAAAACACCTAATAATAAATCAAGGGGCGTGGGTGAAGGTTTACAATGCACTGAGGTGAGATAACACTTCTTAGCGTGTAAAATGCATGTAAGAATTTTAATGATTATCCTGTATAACCTGTGGTGATTGTTCTACATAAACGATTCTGTCAAGCATAACAATAAAGAAAACGTGAAAATGTATTAAAATTACGTGTACTCACCTAGTTGTGTTTGCGTGGGTTGAGCTCTGGCTCTTTGGTCCCGCCTCTCAACCGTCAATCAACAGGTGTACAGGTTCCTGAGCCTATTGGGCTCTATCATATCTACACTTGAAACTGTGTATGGAGTCAGCCTCCACCACATCACTTCCTAATGCATTCCATTTGTCAACCACTCTGATACTAAAAAAGTTCTTTCTAATATCTCTGTGGCTCATTTGGGCACTCAGTTTCCACCTGTGTGTGTGTGTGTGTGTGTGTGTGTGTGTGTGTGTGTGTGTGTGTGTGTGTGTGTGTGTGTGTGTGTGTATGTGTGTGTGTGTGTGTGTGTGTGTGTCTTTAAGGTTTTATACACATATTTTTCTATACATATGATGATAGATAAAACAATATAGAAAAAATGCAAGGATATATAATTATACATATTTTGTTACATTGGTTCGAACCAAGTAATGGATCTTATTAAGCGCCATCCCGTCATCTCAACTAATAGATCGCGTTTTTTACGTTATAGCCAGCGATACATTGTGTTTTCGGCTTGGCGCCTTCATTTGATAATTATTTACGTTTAGGTTATCGTAACCAGAGTTACACACGGGCTCACCATAGCCCGTGCTACTTGGAACTTTTGTTCCAGGCAGCGAATCTTAAACAACAACAACAACAACCAGTTACAAATGCAACCCATTTTGAAAAGTAACGCCTCAAAAAATCCACGTTTTCTGTGCATAGGACTCAACCTCCCAGATATTTTTCCCTCTGTCATTCCAGAAGGGTTTCTTCTTCCAATTGGCACCTTGTGTCTACCCTCCTCTTGACAGCACACATGTTTCATTTCTTTGCACTTGCCTGAGTTAATTTCTATTAGCCACTCAATGAGTTTAATTCATCTACTCATCTAGTTGGGTTTTTCTGGATCCTCTCGGACGTAGGTTCGAACCCTCATCACGGCCCTTGTGGATTTGTTCATTTGATGCATCACGCTATTGTGATTTATGTGTGCAAGCGTTTGGTATTTACTAGAACTTTAGTTCTAATCCCAGCCCGTCCTCCAAAAATGGGGAGGTAAATGTAACAGCTAAGTGCAATTATGTACTATGTATGGCAGTCAAGAATTGTACTTATTTCCACTTAGTATTAAACCGTAGTCAAATATATTGTGAATATTTGAGGTTTACCTGAAAAGCTGAATAGAAAACAACGACCTAACCTAACCGTCTTAGTTTTTGAGGATAAGCATTTTATTGCTTCTTAATTACAATTATTACTTAACCTGTAGCTATATTGATATTACAGTTTTATAATACAAATAAAACAAAACTAAAATATTTTAATAAATTGTAAAGTAACTCAGGATATTTTCAAATTTTGTATAAAATCTCTATTGTTTAATAAAACTGAAAAAGAAATTCCTGATATTTAAAACTTGTGTATAGTAAATTAAACTTTAAAACTTCATCCTAAAATTGTTAGTGTCTTAACAGAAAACGAGAATAAATGGGGAGGTAAATATAACAGCCCCATAGGTGCAATTTTGTACTATGTATGGCAGTCAGGAAATGTACTTATTATTAAAACGTACTGTCAATTCGGAAGATGGGTTGTCTAATCCACACATTGCACCAAATGATTTTCTCAATAAAATTAAGAATAAGAAAAATTACATTAATAGTACAGCAACACAAAAAAAAACGTAATTGACCGGAAAATTGATTATTCAAAACGGCAAATTAAATAATTTATAAACTAAATTAGTAGACGAGGGAGCGTTAATAATGAAAGTTCAAGATAAGCTGGCGAGGTCAGGTGATGCGTACGACATACACGAGACCCATGCGACGCACGTGACGCATTGCAAATATGAAGTACGTGACGCAACCCATCATCATAGCTGGAACCATCACGTGTGCGAACAAGGGATAAGGAAAGGCGTGGCTGACCCCGTCCAGCTGACCTCTGACCCCTGGCTGCGGAACGTGACCTGACGTTATCTGAGCCCCTTCACCTGTCCAGGCTTCTTGTCTGACTAATAATATATGATAGTTCTCCCTGAAGAATTACGGGCTCACCATAACCCGTGCTACATGGGCATTTCCTTCTGAGTAGCTAAATCTAAAACAACAACATTCCTGAAGTTGTTACTATATAATATGTATGTATGTATGTATGTATGTGTGTGTGCTCACCTAGTTGAGCTTGCTGGGGTTGAGCTCTGGCTCTTTGGTCCCGCCTCTCAACTGTCTTGCTAATAATCGTGGCCCCAGGCTACGATTATGTTCCGTTGTTGAGTAGATTAGATACAGTGTTTAGCGAGTTTCATATTTATTTAGTAGTCCTGGATACAGCAGTGTCGTAGACGTTGCGACGGAGCTTGGAGCAGAGCAGAGAGCTGAGTTTGTGTGTGTGTGTGTGTGTGTGCGTGTGCGTGTGCGTGTGTGTGTGTGTGTGTGTGTGTGTGTGTGTTAGGTTTCATAAACATATACGTTTTTGTTTCACTTAAACCAAAACTAACTCAGTAGTTTGACCTACTATAAATATTCCCATTTTTCCTAAATGCTGCCTCACACAGGTACAATCAGGCCTAAACTGGCAAGCAATTTGTTGTTAATATAATATGTTAATTTCATTAAAGTGCAGATTAATTTTTAGCAGATATACAATTTAAACAAAATATTCTGATCAACTGAGAAAATTGTTTTTTCTAAACTGCATCAGTTTTGCAAGAACACTATTACAGTGTGTCATTTCTACAATTTAATTTATAAATATTTGTCAGTGAATATCTAGTTTTTAATAAAAATAATATATATAAATTAAGCTCGAAATCACTTTTTTCAACAAATACACAGGATACTAAAATGTAAAAATAAGATGCTTTCCATTTATTTCTGTTTTGTGACAGAACCCTCGATGTGTACAAAACCCAGTATTTACAAACAATATTATTTATATATATATATATATATATATATATATATATATATATATATATATATATATATATATATACATAATATTGGATAGAATAATAATATAATATACATAGAATACAAGTGTTTAAATTATGGGAAGCCCTCAATCCCTTACCATAAATAACCTTTAGTGGTGGTTGTCGACTCGCCACACTATGGGTTTCAAACCGTCACTCACTTAACAAGTGGTGGACGCAGAACCTGTCAACTCATCACCCAAAATCTGATTTACAACGACAAATGGTCGAACGTACAAAAATGGAGCGTTGCTCCCCAAAATTTTTCCCAAAACGTGAACTGTTCCAGCAGTTTTTACGATTTGAACTGTTGGAACGATCAAATGGCGTACTTATTATAGAAATGGGACAGTAAGAACACAACCAAATCTGACCTAGGCCAAAATAAGCACTGCAAGCCATAATATATGTCATCTTAGGCTTAATATAATATAGCCTATATCAGCTATATCTTATTCTAGGCCTATAAACAGTTTGGTTTGGTTATCCTTTCTTGTGCCCTCTACGAAATAAATAGTAAAAAGCTTGAACTTTTTGAGTGCAACAGTCCATTTTTGTACGTTTGCCCAATAGTTGGAATAAGTACTATCAGTTCTGGATGACATGTTGATATTTGTATAACCCCCTCACTGTCAGCGTTATAAAAATGATGATAATAATTTATAATAATAATTGGTTGAATATTAATCAACAAAATCTCCTAATATAATATACAGGAATATTATTAACAATAATTATATATGAAGGGCACATATATATGTACTTGTGCGTGGAGGAGGCTTCCCACCACGACTACAACGAACGAACGAACAATATAAAGGACAAGATACCCTTCGGGTGAGCGGGGAAGTGGGTATAGCTGAAAGAATAGCCGGTGAGAGGAAACGTCCAAGTCGGAGAGACAGAGTCAGGGGCTAAACCCAGGCTACAAAGGTTATCTACAGCGTTAAATGTAGTCTCGCCGAGCGCCGGGACGACACGTGTGGCGGTACAGTCGTCCTTGAAGCGCAGGCGAGCTGACTAGTGTCAAGGGATAGGCGGCGTCTTTGTCTCTATCCTCACCTATTTATTACCACATGGTCATCCTTGTGTATATATTTTCCGTTGGGCATCGCTGTACTCCTTCCAGGATATACACACTGGCTAGCTATATATCTATTTTGGTAATTACCTACGTGTATAGGATGAGAGCTAGGCTCGTGCTGTCCCGAATTTTATAATATATTGTTGGGGGACAGGAAGCCTGTAGTTATATTTTAGGCTTGTATCGAGGTCCACACATTCCCTGCCAAGACTGAAGTATAGACCCTCCCCAGGATGCAACCTAACAGTAGAGACATAACTCTCGGGTACCTACTTGCTGCCAGGTGAACAGTGGCATTTGGTGAAAGAAAACGTGACCAACACTGTCCCGCCCGGGAATCCAACCCAGGATCCCCGACTGAGTCGAAAACAAAGCCAACTGTGCTAAGAGACCTAATGTATGCTAATTCTAATATGTACGTTAGAGAGTGTTCATTTACATTCTATTTCTTCTGAGTTGAATCAAGAATAATGAGGTTAAAGCAATAACGTAAGGACCGGGAATGGTTTAACTCTCGATCGACTAATCTCCCGTTTTAACAGTTATTTGTCAATGGGTAAAGATGGAATATACTTTAGTCACGTTAACTATTATGTCAGCTAACGTAATTTTGTCTTCCTGGCGGACCACCGATATTTTGGAGAATATTCAGAAAATATCTTATTAAAGCCTAGATTGTGTTTGGTATATATATAATTTTTCTTGATCAAATTATATTTTAAACATACACAACTAATAGGCTGTATGTCTGTCTATGGTGCCATGTTCTATTTCTATTGACAAAATATCCCAGTTATGTTCCTCTGATAGGCTATAGCGAAATTAGCCAATCCTGTTGGGAAAGTTGCCTCATTGCGTGACGCAAAAAGCAGGTAATACAATAACAATATTTTCTCTTAAATAAATTGCTAGATCACTCGGCTTAAGTCTTTTAATGATCAATAATACCTTCAGAATCAATACTGCTTTTTCTAAATAATGTTTTTCGTATTAACATTTATCTCGTTTTTAACTAAATATAATAATAATGACTAAATAACACATGCATTAATTATATTTCATTAAAATATATTCTAATAAAATTTGTATCCTAGATAATTAAAAATGTATATTACAAAAATTCCTTTAACGTTTAATACATAGGTGTATTTTTTATTTAATGGTTTAGCATTTGTATTTAGTTTGAAAGTCATTACAATTTAGTTATTCAAGGTAATTCGCATCTGGTGTGCAAAGGAGTCATTTACATGCTTTTACAGAATGCAATCTCATCTAGCTTGTAAAAGTCATGTTATTACAGTTCAGTTTGTCTTCTACATGACATTATAGTTCAGTTTGACTTCTACATGGCGTCTCAGCCGTATAGTAAACGTAGAGAAACATCTCAAAGGTTCAGATCTCGGACTAACAGAGTATCTAGTTCAAGGCTAAAAAAACAAACTATCGCTCAGCAGAATAATAAATAACTGATTTAAATAATTAGACCATTGAAATAATGTAATTCTCACTACATATACTGTGAACAACTACACTTAGTATGTCGTTAATACGTCCGTTATTAATGACGTTATACGACGTTAATGACATACTATTAATAATATGTCGTTAACGACATATGTTTAGTATGTCGTTAATACAGATGGATTAACATTTTTCATTTATTGGAAATTCGCGTAAAATTCATCATATACAAATGATGATCAGTTTCACAAATTGTCTATGCAATTGTTCTCCTTATGTCGAGCACCACAATCTCACTGTAGTAGAGCAATTAGAAATTTAATTCAAGTTTTTTTTTAAACAATAGTATTTGAATTTCTGTTCTTCACATTTCACATATAGTTTTTATCACATGATGGATGTAAGTATGCAGACGAGGAGTCTGCATACTTCGACTTGAGAATGGTCCAGGACGGACCGAAACGTCGTCGTCCCTTCACTTTCTAGTGAAGGGACGACGTTCCTCTAGTCTGGTCAACATGAGTGTAAGTCACTGTGTATTACGTCACTGGTCAATACACTTCCGTAACAACACTTGCTTCACTATGAATCTGAGTTACACCAATGACATAAGTCGTTCTGTTATTACACTTGTGTTCAAAGCACACATTCATCTCACTTTATTCATTTTATTTTCGAAATTATACTCCTCATATGAGTAAATGAAAAGTTATCTATAATAGGTTCTCTGTATATATACATTTACTGTATATATAATATATATGTATCTAAAATATTTGTTTGCACTTGTTGTTGACTTATCTTTCATGAAAGTCTTCCTCGACAACTTCACTCACAGGAGCATAACATGATAGCATTACGTATACCGGAAAACTCCACCACAGACGGCAAATTATTTTTGCTTTTCAAGTACGAACTACTTACATTATCACACTTTAACTCCAGCAGAAGGATCCCGCTGGTCGTTTATGGCACCAGAAAACCTGCAGGTAGTGGACTCGGGTCCAGTAACAGGTCTGAGGTCGTCCTCGACCGGGACGGCAGAGACCTTTTTCGTAAAGATCACTAACCCGGCGTTCAAGCTGTACCGTGTCATTCATGCATATCAAGACTCGATCACCAAAAATCTCTTACTTCGCTTGTTCAATAAATCACTTTACGATACCAGCGGGAATGAATACTGTTGGTACGGAATCAGTCCTAAGTATACATCAAAACCTTCACGATTCCTTTCTCGTAGAGATCATGACACAAGTGGGGAATGTTGACCCTCAGTCCAGGGTCGAGACTGAGGCTCATTCCCCAGGAGAAGTGCTACAGCTTCAGTTTCAGACATGGGTGAGAGGTATGAGAAAGACTCCATGCTATCCTGGAAGACCCCAGAGTCTGACGCGCACAGGAAAGTAACAAAGTCTGGATCTGACGTCGTATGAACAAGGGATTGCTGAGTCTTGCCCTGACTTCCAGGACCTAGGTCTGGCTGCGACTCCTGGAGATTGGAGGCGTCCTGCAGGATGCTTGAGAGGACCCACGAGCAGGTGTCCTGATGGGCATTACCGTCCAGGATGTCCTGGAGAGATCTGATGTACGCGGAGGCCAGCCTCAACGTGGTAATCTTAGTCATCTCAGAAGCGGCTCGTCGACTACACACCCACGACGGCAGTACGCCTCGCAGACTCTCGAAAGCGGTGTTAATTTGCCGCATGCGGTACCTCTCCCGGGCATTAGCGGTCTTCCTGCGGTACCTGGAGAGTGGCGGCGGCCGCTGCTTGTGTCGCAGGGTGTCCTGAAGACTCCACTCACTGTCACACCGACGCCGGGGGAGGAGAGTTCGAGGTCGCAGCTGGTACTTCACTCCGGAACTACACGCTGTGTTGGTACTTTCTGTGTTGTTCTGATTGTTATTATTATTGTTGTTATCATCCACTGCACCACCCCCGCCCTCTTGAGTGCCCACTTGTTTCTCTATTTTGGCCATCTTCATTGACAGATATCTTTCTAGTGTTATAATGTCCGCGAAGAACAACTGGGCACTAGGCTATATAACTGCGCATCACTTCCTATAGACCGTTATAGCACCACTGTGTTAGTAGCCTAAGCCTTATCTTCCAGGAGGCCTGCAAGATTAAAAAAAAAAGGTATCGTGAATAAATGTGAATGAAATCTGACAATGCACACGAATGAATTTCTTAATTCCGTAATTAAACGAAACAAAATATCCTTTTTTTCTACTCTGATACATACATTACAAACACCCTGTGAGTGCATATCAAACAAATTTTAGTAGCAGGAACAAATCTAGGAAGGCGACTCACGTGTCTGTATCGAGTGTACGCGAGTGAGGGAGACGGAGAGGAGCAGCGCAACACGTATCACCTCGACGAAGGACGCCAGCCCACTGAGCTCTGGGTACCCTCCCACCCTGAAAGCCAATACCCACCACCCAGGCCACCGCGCCATATATGGTGTATAATTTTCATTTTTTTGGATCGTCATATTATTGTTTTAAACTTTAGATTTTGACTCATTACGCGTGTTTCAAGCTTGGTACAACCCGTTTATGTAAGAAGCTTAGTCCCTGAAGACGTACAGACAGGGATAAACGTGTCTATATTCACAGATTTGACCTGAAAACGCAAGAGGTCATCTCACTCCGACTCTCCACGGATGAAAGTTATGTACATGTAAAGCAACTGACCACGTAGTATCGTGGTACTCTTTCCTTCGTTTTAATACATATTCCCTTGAAATATTAGTTGTGCTTTTGAACCCGTTGTTACGTGCATGTGTCTTAAGTGTGTGTGACTGTCCTGTCCGCGTGACCAATGGTGGTGGTCTTAAGTCACAAGTCTGGATTTTATTTCAATAATATATTGACTTTCCACCCGTTCTTCCCTTGGAGATATGTTCTTATTTGTTATTGTTGAGTTGAGGGTAAAGTAGGCTAGCTCACATCTGGTTCGTCACAGTAGTGTGTGTGACGGTGAACTCTGTTCGTCACAGTAGTGTGTGTGACGGTGAACTCTGTTCGTCACAGTAGTGTGTGACGGTGAGCTCTATGTTCGTCACAGTAGCGTGTGTGACGGTGAACTCTGTTCGTCACAGTAGCGTGTGTGACGGTGAGCTCTATGTTCGTCACAGTAGCGTGTGTGACGGTGAACTCTGTTCGTCACAGTAGCGTGTGTGACGGTGAACTCTATGTTCGTCACAGTAGCGTGTGTGACGGTGAGCTCTATGTTCGTCACAGTAGTGTGTGTGACGGTGAGCTCTATGTTCGTCACAGTAGTGTGTGTGACGGTGAGCTCTATGTTCGTCACAGTAGTGTGTGTGACGGTGAGCTCTATGTTCGTCACAGTAGTGTGTGTGACGGTGAGCTCTATGTTCGTCACAGTAGCGTGTGTGACGGTGAGCTCTATGTTCGTCACAGTAGCGTGTGTGACGGTGAGCTCTATGTTCGTCACAGAAGTGTGTGTGACGGTGAACTCTATGTTCGTCACAGTAGCGTGTGTGACGGTGAACTTCAAGTTTGAAAGTACGCTTTGGAAAATGAACTACAGACTTAATTATCTTGACGAACATGTAACACATAATTACACTAAATTACACTTTTAATTACATAAAAACACTAGGCTAAACCGATCAATAAACCAATGAAATCTTACCCCAAGACCATGTACTGTACTCGTGTACACACAAAAACACATACATTCAGCGAGGAACGTACATACAGACTTACAAGCAAGCATACATATACACACATATACACGGGACCAAAGAGCCAAAGCTCAACCCCCGCAAGCACAATTAGGTGAATACACACATAAATACGCACAAATAAGTACACAAAAATATACATACACACGAGCATACACCTACCCACACACATGGAAACGTATTATATGCATTATAACTTTTACCTTATTCTGAATTTATTTATATACAAGAAGGTACAGTGGATTGTAAAGTATACACGCTGGCGATTGAGTGCTGCATTCTTGCAAAGCCTCAGCACCGCTCCCGTGCCAGGTAAGTCCACTACGGGCTCACCATAGCCCGTGCTACTTGGAACTTGTTCCCAGTAGCTGAATCTATAACAACAAACAACTGCAAAGCCACTAACACGCATAGTGTTACGGGTGGACGCACACACATGCGAGCATATACAAACACATAAATACACACACACACACATGTAGATGCACACACACACATGTAGATGCACACACACACATGTAGATGCACACACACACATGTAGATGCACACACACACATGTAGATGCACACACACACATGTAGATGTACACACACACATGTAGATGCACACACACACACATGTAGATGCACACAAACAGTGACACAGATGTGGCAAGAACAAGTGACTACACACTAACACCCATCCCTTGAGCCTTGCTTCATCGCTCCAGTGTCACTGACATGCTTTTTCTTCCAATGTACCGGTGAAAGTGACCATTTAAAGAAGAGCACCTAGAGGGTATAATTTTGCAACCGACGTTCAACAAGATTTTTAAAGGGATATGAAGACTGACAAACTTGACAGAATTCTATAACAAGGTCGTCAAAACACTTCCCATATCTTCTTGAGGTTATCTTGAGATGATTTCGGGGCTTTAGTGTCCCCGCGGCCCGGTCCTCGACCAGGCCTCCACTCCCAGGAAGCATCCCGTGACAGCTGACTAACACCCAGGTACCTATTTTACTGCTAGGTAACAGGGGGCATAGGGTGAAAGAAACTCTGCCCATTGTTTCTCGCCGGCGCCCGGGATCGAACCCGGGACCACAGGATCACAAGTCCAGCGTGCTGTCCGCTCGGCCGACCCATACAAGCTTTTTGGAATCACATTTGTCTAAGTTTCCCATAAAAGCATCTGATTCTTCACAAAATATGGGTGTATAAGAGGGGAAAGAGACGCTTGGAAAACAGCGAAATCACTAATCTGGGAAAAGGAGTACCGGACGAAGTGAAAACAGTTAGGCACAGTTCGAGAGACAGTGTTAAGCTAGAGAAGGATGATAAGCGGAGTTCCCCGAGGCTGGGTCACGGGAATATTATTATTTCCATGTGAATGTTGTTGTTGTTGTTTAAGATTCGCTACCTGGAACAAAAAGTTCCAAGTAGCACGGGCTATGGTGAGCCCATGTCCATGTGAATGACCGATCAGAGGGAGTAAAGTCAGAGGAATAGACTAGACAGACATGGGTGGATATGAAGAATCTTTTAATGTAGAGAATATTGGACAAGATGACATAGATGGAAGCTGGAGACACAAATGAGTGGAAGAAAAGTAAAGAAATACCCTTACCCTGTACCCATACCCTTACCCTGTACAAATACCCGTACCCTGTACAAATACCCATACCCTGTACAAATACCCGTACCCTGTACAAATACCCATACCCTGTACAAATACCCGTACCCTGTACCCGTACCCTGTACAAATACCCATACCCTGTACAAATACCCGTACCCTGTACAAATACCCGTACCCTGTACAAATACCCGTACCCTGTACCCGTACCCTGTACCCGTACCCTGTACCCGTACCCTGTACCCGTACCCTGTACCCGTACCCTGTACAAATGAACTGGAACATAATGAAAGAAAAATACTGTTGAAAACAACTTTTACCCAAACTTTAAGAGCAGATAAAACAAAGAACTCGAACGTCAAAGATAGACAAAATATGCAGCAATTGCGAACGTCACAGAAGGCGGAGACAGAGAGCTAAACCTCACTTCTCCCCTTCACAGTCAATCTCAGGTAAGAACTATTAGCCAAGCGCACACACATCCTCCCTAACTGTGTTCAGCATCAGTGCCTCACTCTCAGTCACTGTTAGTTATGGTGAGAATGGTGAACAACATTTGCTTGTCTTTCTGATTGCAATATAGTAGTTTTTTTCTGAATTATAGTCACAGTATATTTAAGCGTATAGTGAAGATGAAGACGTGAATGTTTAGAGGTGGGTGATGGATGAGTCAAAGAGAGAGAGATGGAGAATGAGTGCAGTCAACACTGGAGGAACCTGTGTGTTGTATTGAGGGTGATGGAGCGTGTACCTGTGGCCCTCGTCCTTCCTGCAGGAGCCCTTTGGTGGGCTCGTTTCCACCGCCGGCGTGATGTGAATGGTTGAGTAGTTAGTGTGTGTGTGCAACCCGTCCTCTTAAAAATAACGTCACTTTTCGCTCGTATGTGCGCTATGGCCAAATTTGGACGTAATTTGAAATGAAAAGTGTGTGTGTACTCACCTAGTTGTGTCTGCGGGGGTTGAGCTCTGGCTCTTTGGTCCCGCCTCTCAACCGTCAATCAACAGGTGTACAGATTCCTGAGCCTATCGGGCTCTGTCATATCTACACTTGAAACTGTGTATGGAGTCAGCCTCCACCACATCACCCCCTAATGCATTCCATTTGTCAACCACTCTGACACTAAAAAAGTTCTTTCTAATATCTCTGTGGCTCATTTGGGCACTCAGTTTCCACCTGTGTCCCCTTGTGCGTGTTCCCCTTGTGTTAAATAGACTGTCTTTATCTACCCTATCAATCCCCTTCAGAATCTTGAATGTGGTGATCATGTCCCCCCTAACTCTTCTGTCTTCCAGCGAAGTGAGGTTTAATTCCCGTAGTCTCTCCTCGTAGCTCATACCTCTCAGCTCGGGTACTAGTCTGGTGGCAAACCTTTGAACCTTTTCCAGTTTAGTCTTATCCTTGACTAGATATGGACTCCATGCTGGGGCTGCATACTCCAGGATTGGCCTGACATATGTGGTATACAAAGTTCTGAATGATTCTTTACACAAGTTTCTGAATGCCGTTCGTATGTTGGCCAGCCTGGCATATGCCGCTGATGTTATCCGCTTGATATGTGCTGCAGGAGACAGGTCTGGCGTGATATCAACCCCCAAGTCTTTTTCCTTCTCTGACTCCTGAAGAATTTCCTCTCCCAGATGATACCTTGTATCTGGCCTCCTGCTCCCTACACCTATCTTCATTACATTACATTTGGTTGGGTTAAACTCTAACAACCATTTGTTCGACCATTCCTTCAGCTTGTCTAGGTCTTCTTGAAGCCTCAAACAGTCCTCTTCTGTTTTAATCCTTCTCATAATTTTAGCATCGTCCGCAAACATTGAGAGAAATGAATCGATACCCTCCGGGAGATCATTTACATATATCAGAAACAAGATAGGACCGAGTACAGAGCCCTGTGGGACTCCACTGGTGACTTCACGCCAATCGGAGGTCTCACCCCTCACCGTAACTCTCTGCTTCCTATTGCTTAGATACTCCCTTATCCACTGGAGCACCTTACCAGCTACACCTGCCTGTCTCTCCAGCTTATGTACCAGCCTCTTATGCGGTACTGTGTCAAAGGCTTTCCGACAATCCAAGAAAATGCAGTCCGCCCAGCCCTCTCTTTCTTGCTTAATCTGTGTCACCTGATCGTAGAATTCTATCAAGCCTGTAAGGCAAGATTTACCCTCCCTGAATCCATGTTGGCGATTTGTCACGAAGTCCCTTCTCTCCAGATGTGTTACCAGGTTTTTTCTCACGATCTTCTCCATCACCTTGCATGGTATACAAGTCAAGGACACTGGCCTGTAGTTCAGTGCCTCTTGTCTGTCGCCCTTTTTGTATATTGGGACCACATTCGCCGTCTTCCATATTTCTGGTAGGTCTCCCGTCTCTAGTGTGTGTGTGTGTGTGTGTGTGTGTGTGTGTGTGTGTGTGTGTGTGTGTGTGTGTGTGTGTGTGTGTGTACTCACCTATATACTCACCTATATGTGCTTGCAGGATCGAGCATTGACTCTTGGATCCCGCCTTTCTAGCTATCGGTTGTTTACAGCAATGACTCCTGTCCCATTTCCCTATCATACCTAGTTTTAAAAGTATGAATAGTATTTGCTTCCACAACCTGTTCCCCAAGTGCATTCCATTTTTCTACTACTCTCACGCTAAAAGAAAACTTCCTAACATCTCTGTGACTCATCTAAGTTTCCAGTTTCCACCCATGTCCCCTCGTTCTGTTATTATTACGTGTGAACATTTCATCTATTTCCACTTTGTCAATTCCCCTGAGTATTTTATATGTCCCTATCATATCTCCTCTCTCCCTTCTTTTCTCTAGTGTCGTAAGGTTCAGTTCCTTCAGCCGCTCTTCATATCCCATCCCTCGTAGCTCTGGGACAAGCCTCGTCGCAAACCTCTGAACCTTCTCCAGTTTCTTTATGTGTTTCTTCAGGTGGGGGCTCCATGATGGCGCGGCATACTCTAAGACGGGTCTCACGTAGGCAGTGTAAAGCGCCCTAAAAGCTTCCTCATTTAGGTTTCTGAATGAAGTTCTAATTTTCGCCAGTGTAGAGTACGCTGCTGTCGTTATCCTATTTATATGTGCCTCAGGAGTTAGATTAGGTGTCACATCCACTCCCAGGTCTCTTTCTCGAATCGTTACAGGTAGGTTGTTCCCCTTCATTGTGTACTGTCCCTTTGGTCTCCTGTCACCTGATCCCATTTCCATAACTTTACATTTACTGGTGTTAAACTCCAGTAGCCATTTCCCTGACCATCTCTGCAGCCTGTTTAAGTCCTCTTGGAGGATCCTACAATCCTCGTCAGTCACAACTCTTCTCATTAATTTTGCGTCATCTGCAAACATTGACATGTATGATTCCACTCCTGTAAACATATCATTTACGTAAATTAGAAAGAGGATTGGTCCCAGCACCGATCCTTGAGGTACTCCACTTGTTACTGTTCGCCAGTCCGACTTTTCGCCCCTTACCATTACCCTCTGGCTCCTTCCTGTTAGGTAGTTCTTCACCCATACTAGGGCCTTTCCGCTTACTCCTGCCTGCCTCTCAAGTTTGTATAGCAGTCTCATGTGCGGTACCGTATCAAAGGCCTTTTGGCAGTCAAGAAATATGCAGTCTGCCCAGCCTTCTCTGTCCTGCCTTATCCTTGTTACTTTATCATAGAATTCTAAAAGGTTTGTTAGGCATGATTTCCCTGTCCAGAACCCATGTTGGTGCTTGTTTACAAACCCAATGCTCTCCAGGTGCTCAACAAGTCTTAGCCTAATTATTCTTTCAAGTATTTTGCAGGGGATGCTTGTCAGTGATACGGGTCTGTAGTTAAGTGCCTCCTCCCTATCACCCTTTTTGAAAATCGGTACGACATTTGCCTCCTTCCAGCAACTGGGCAATTCTCCCGACATAAGTGACTCATTAAAGATCATTGCCAGAGGCACCCTGAGAGCCTGCGCTGCCTCTTTGAGTATCCACGGTGATACTTTGTCTGGTCCAACAGCTTTATTTGCATCCAGTGTTGTCAACTGTTTCCTTACATCCTCTGCTGTCACCTCTATATCCGATAGTCTTTCATCTTGGGTAATCTCTTCTAACAATGGGAGCTGCTCAGGCTCGGTTGTGAACACTCCATGGAATTTTGCATTCAGTACCTCGCAGATTTCCTTGTCGCTTTCTGTATATGCCCCTTCTGTTTTCCTCAGTCTTGTCACTTGGTCATTTACCGACATCTTCCTTCTTGTATGGCTATGTAGTAATTTTGGTTGCTTTTTCGCTTTGACTGCAATATCGTTCTCATAATTTCTTTCCGACACTCGTCTTATGTTAATGTAATCATTCCTAGCTCTGTTACATCTAATCCTGTTGTCCTCTGTCCTTTGTCTCCTGTACTTCCTCCACTCCCTCCTGCTTCTCACCTTTGCTTCCTGACACTTCGCTTCTTTTGCTTTCCTGTGTGTGTGTGTGTGTGTGTGTGTACTCGACTAGTTTTACTCACCTAGTTGTGCTTGCGGGGGTTGAGCTCAAGCTCTTTGGTCCCGCCTCTCAACTGTCAATTAACTGGTGGTACAGATTCCTGAGCCTACTGGGCTCTATCATATCTACACTTAAAACTGTGTATGAGTCAGCCTCCACCACATCGCTGCCTAATGCATTCCATCTGTTATCTACTCTGACACTTAAAAAGTTCTTTCTGACGTCCCTGTGGCTCATTTGGGAACTCAGTTTCCACCTGTGTTCCCTTGTTCGCGTACCACAAGTGTTAAACAGTTCTGTGTGTGTGTGTGTGTGTGTGTGTGTGTGTGTGTGTGTGTGTCGATCTATACACCACACACTGGAAGAGACCACTGAAGCATAAAATCTAAAATCAGACAGAACTCTTAGAGGGTTTCTCTCCTTAGGTAAGTATTGACCGACCTCTTCAAGGAAGAGGGATTGAGGGAAAGACACGCGGGCAAAGAACGAGCCAGAAAATTGTGGGAGAGAAATAATAAGAAGCTGAAGCGAACCATTCTATAACTTTGCACCACAATAATTGTGGCCGTACTAGAGAAATTATACCATAAAATACCATCATCGAGTAATGGAAACCTGTAGATTTATCCACGTTCATGAAGGACAAAGATGCAAAACACAGCAATTCTCAAGCTCCCAGGTGGACGTTTACTGCTAGGTGAAGCGAGAGGCGAAGAGAGGAATGGGCTAGAGCTAGTGGAATGGGCTGCAGCTAGTGGAATGGGCTAGAGCTAGTGGAATGGGCTGCAGCTAGTGGAATGGGGTGCTGCTAGTGGAATGGGGTGCTGCTAGTGGAATGGGGTGCTGCTAGTGGAATGGGCTACAGCAAGAGATTGCCGAGGCGATCTCAATAAGCAACTTAAAACGATGTACCAGGAAAAAAAATTGGAATAAAATTTATCGTGGTCGATGACCAGGCTTTGTGAAGTGAATACATCTAGATGAGTGTACACACACACACACACACACACACACACACACACACACACACACACACACACACACACACACACACACACACACACACACACACGCGCGCACTAGGGAACACAGGTGGAAACTGAGTGCCCAAATGAGCCACAGAGATATTAGAAAGAACTTTTTTAGTGTCAGAGTAGATGACAAATGGAATGTATTAGGAAGTGATGTGGTGGAGGCTGACTCCATACACAGCTTCAAGTGTAGATATGATAAAGCCCAATAGGCTTAGGAACCTGAACTCCTGTTGATTGACGGTTGAGAGGCGGGACCAAAGAGCCAGAGCTCAACCCCCGCAAGCACAAATAGGTGAGTACACACACACACACACACCTAGGGGGCCTGGTAGCCTGGTGGATAGCGCGCAGGACTCGTAATTCTGTGGCGCGGGTTCGATTCCTGCACCAGGCAGAAGGAGAACCACGGTAGGAACAAGCTTGGAGGAAGGGGGAGGGAAAGGAACCTTAGTTTAAGGATACAATTGAACACATGCGGAGTGAATTCTGGGAAGTATTGAGGGAAGTATTGAGGGTTATGAAGGAGACAGTATCAAACCTGCAGGATGAGCTGAAGGCAGCAAAGGATGAATTAAAAAGCCTGAAAGAAAATCCTACCCAGTACCAGACGCAAACCATCCCGCAAGGAGATGGTAATTTGCCTGTTAAGGGGAATCTTACAATACAACCCTCATTTGCAGGATTGTTTAAAAAGAACCTTGAAGCTAGGTCTGCAGTAAGGGAAGTTACCATGGAAGTGGCTTCTTCTCAGGAAGTTGCTAGATGTACTAGCCGGCTGACTGAGAGAAAAAGAGCAGTAGTAGTAGCAGGCATTAAGGAGCAAACAGGGACCAGCCCAAAGGAGCGGAGAGACAAGGACAAAAACATAGGTACATGCACACAACTGTGCTGGAAACTGAGTACCCAAATAAGCCACAGAGATATTAGAAAGAAATTGTTCAGTGTCAGAGTAGATGACAAATGGAATGCATTAGGCAGTGACGTGGTGGAGGCTGACTCCATACACAGTTTCAAATGTAAATATGATAGAGCCCAGTAGGCTCAGGAATCTGTACATCAGTTGATTGACAGTTGAGAGGCGGGACCAAAGAGCTAAACCCCCGAAAGCACCACTAGGTGAATACACACACACACACACACACGTGTCGGGTGGGTGGTGGTTGAGTGGACAGCGCTCTAGACTCGTGGACTTAGGAACCGGGGTTCAATCCCCCGGCAAAGCCGGAAAAACAAATGGGCAGCGTTTCCTTTACCCTGATGCTCCTGTTACCTAGCAATAAATAGGTAATAAATAGGTACCTGGGAGTTAGACAGCTGCTACGGGCTGCTTCCTGGGGTGTG
Source organism: Procambarus clarkii (assembly GCF_040958095.1). NCBI lineage: Eukaryota > Metazoa > Arthropoda > Malacostraca > Decapoda > Cambaridae > Procambarus > Procambarus clarkii. The sequence continues at coordinate 22,468,810 of NC_091235.1, read as the reverse complement.
TGTCTGTGTGTGTGAAAAAAAAATAGTAAGTAGTTGTAACAGTTGATTGATTGACAGTTGAAAGGCGGGCTGAAAAAGCAGAGCTCAACCCCCGCAAGCATAACTAGGTGTTTACAACTAGGTGAATATACACACACACACACACACACAACATACACAATTAGTCAAACGATAGTATTGTATTGCTTCTACGACAGCATTGTCTTGCTGACACGTATAGGAATAAAGTGAGAAACAATACAAACAAAATCTTGCAACTTTGCATGCTCACGAGTCTCCTGACACCAGACAAAACAAAACCCTGTAATTATGCATGTTTTCCCTCTTCACTTGTTTTGTATTCCATTGAAAAATAAAATTCCGCTCCGACAACTTCATAAAGAAAACAATACAGAGGTTCGGTGTACGATGATGTACACCTGCGTGCTGCTGCCTGTTGTACGATGATAAACAACGCATTGCCGCTGCCAGAAGTACAACAATAATATTCAACACAGCATCATTGCCAAAGTACGATGATATACAAAACTCCGCTGGTAGAGTACCATAAAAAGCTGTACATTGCCATAGCTCCGCAGACAATGATTTAAAACTCAGTACCGATGTCTGGTTGGCAATGATATACAACATAATGGCCGTGCCTGACGTACGATGATACCCAGACACCGCTAGGTGAGGTACGATGATGTACGACATAAGACCGGTGGCGAGTGTCTAATCAAATGTCTCCCATATTTTTATGCAAGGCCGCTCTTCGTTTTTTGTTTACACCTCCTGCAGCTACAACTAATACAAATGTCACACATTTTTTACCACAACATAGTTTACTACGAGGTGAGCACAAACGCTACACACAGAGTTCACACTAACGTGATGCTCCCGGACGCAGGTTCGAATCCTCGTCACGGCCCTTGTAGATTTGTTCAAGCACAAACGCTTTGGTACCAACTTAAAACACCTCTATTATTGGCGAATTTTTCTTATAGCATTTTCCATTGGTGTTTTTTATTTAGTACGGTAGATATAAAAGTATCTCTCTGTTTAAATAAAAAGTTTTTGGCGTTCTCAAAAGAATATGGTGACCGGCCATTGGTTTGGTGTTGGGTTAAAAGGTCTATCAACTGTGGGAGAGTTGTTGAGGCCACGATAATGGCTCACTGACCAACCAGCGAGTATAGTTTAGTCTTGAACATAGTCCAGGAATACAGTAAACTTTCAGTTTATATCCACTGAGAAGACTTAAACACCTTTCGGTGTGTGTGTGTGTGTGTGTGTGTGTGTGTGTGTGTGTGTGTGTGTGTGTGTGTGTGTGTTTACATGTTATATATATCAAGTAACACTGGACAAGTCACAAAGGTCCTGTCCAGCGAGCTTAACATCTGGTTCTTGGATGATGGTACTCTAGCTGGTTCCCAAGACTCCCTCCTGGAAGACATCAGACAAATCCAGGAGCAAGGTGCAGTTTTAGGCCTCACCCTGAACCCTTCTAAGTGTGGAAATAATATGTTCCAACCAGGGTATCATAGAGAGAATAGAGGGTCTTCTGCCAAATATCCATATAACTAAACCTGAAGACAGCACATTCCTAGGAGCTCCCCTGGGGTTGAAAGCCATCGATGAGGTCCTTCATAAGAAAATTGCACGGTTCTGTGTACGTTTAGGGGTGATCCTAGACGGCATGGGTTCGAATCCTGGTCGGGTCAAAGAGTTCTTACTGATATATATATTATATATATATATATATATATATATATATATATATATATATATATATATATATATATATATATATATATATATATATATATATATATATATATATATTTAGGCGAAGGTTGATTAGGTGTTTAGGTTTGGTTGGCGATAATTTGTATTTAGAGTTCGTGGGTACTTTAAAGTAGATTTATTGTGTCGCGATTTGAGCAGAGGTCGCCAGTGACTGGTCGAGAATTGGTAAGACGTCATCAGTTGTGAGTTATATGTTAACCATTTGTCACTCATAAACAGGAGGTGTGGCGGCTGGATTAATGAGCATCTGGCCTTTGTTGATGAGAACAGGCTGATTTCTTCTCATCGAAAACGTTCAGTAATTGTAATACGCACAGTTTATATACACAGAGAAACAGAATACCTGTCCTCATGTCGGGCCAATTCAATAATAGTAATTTTCCCTTCACCCCTACATCTCCCAGTCTCTCCCTCATGTGGCCACACCATGGGGAAAAGGGCCATGGTATGGCCAAGTCCCATGGTGTGGCCAGGTCCCATGGTGTGGCCAGGCTTCATGGTGTGGCCAGGCTTCATGGTGTGGCCCAGGCTCCATGGTGTGGCCAGGCTCCATGGTGTGGCCCAGGCCCCATGGTGTGGCCCAGGCTCCATGGTGTGGCCAGGCTTCATGGTGTGGCCAGGCCCCATGGTGTTGCCAGGCCCCATGGTGTGGCCCAGGCCCCATAGTGTGGCCAGGCCCCATGGTGTGGCCCAGGCCCCATAGTGTGGCCAGGTCCCATGGTGTGGCCAGGCCCCATGGTGTGGCCAGGCCCCATGGTGTGGCCCAGGCCCCATGGTGTGGCCCAGGCCCCATGGTGTGGCCAGGCTCCATGGTGTGACCACATCTAAGACACCAGCACACGTCCCTATACCCGGAAGCGATCGTATAAATGGTAATGAACTGATGCATCGCAGATACAGACTGAATTATGTGCCTTCTTTTCGTTGATAATAAATTTTGTTTTTAATTCCACTGACACAGAGATTCAGTCAAATTCATACATTTACTGTCTTGGCTCGCTCGTTATAATCGTTAATCTTGAAGTAACAAGACAGTTCTTTGTATATTTTTCTTATTAATAAGGTTAATTTTGTGTTTTCCTGCAACACAAAATCTTTCATTTTCCAGGACATTACTCTTCACTCTTGCACGAACCAGAGATCTCATCACTCTATTTTAACGTAGCTACGGGCTCACCTTAGCCCGTGCTATTGGAACTTTTTGTTCCAGGTAGCGAATCTTTAACAACATTTAACATCAGCAGTTCCTATACTTCGACTAACCTTACACATACTTGAATCGCCTAATGTGTATAACGTCAGCCTAACCTATACTATCCTAAATTAATCTAACATTACCTAGTCTAACTTTGCTTAAGCAACCTAGCGTTACAACCCGAGCCTATTTAATGAACAAATCTACAAGGGCCGTGACGAAGATTCGAACCTACGTCCGAGATCATCCCAGACGTTGTCTTAATCGACAGAGATACGACATGGTCAAAAAGAACTGAAACCAGAAGTTCAGTAAAACTTCTGGTTTCAACTCTTTTGACCATGTTGTAGCTCAGTCGATTAAGGCAGCGTCTGGGATGATCTCGGACGTAGGTTCGAATCCTCGTCACGGCCCTTGTGGATTTGTTCATTTGATGCATCACGTTATTGTGATTTCTGTGTGTAAAGTCTATTTAACCAAACCGAGACTAATCTAACCAACCTTAGCCTAACCTTGAATAGAATCCAAACTGCGAATGACGCGACGCTGATATATTTTAGGAGACGCTAATTAGTCAATAATTCCTGACCTTGCCACTGGAATATCAACAATTGATTGATGATTGATAAAGATTAAGCCACCCAAGAGGTGGCACGGGCATGAATAGCCCGTAAGTGGTGGCCCTTTTGAGCCATTACCAGTATCAAGAGCTGATACTGGAGATCTGTGGAGGCGCGACTGCACCCTGCGTGACGGGAGATGTCTCCCGTGGAATATCAACAATTAAAGCTGATCCATTACACAAGAGAAACTGCACGCAACATGTCGTTAAACCCAACCGAATAATCACTATACCGTTCATTCACCCCTGAATACATTTTCCGTTTTCCCACCATCGTGTTTAGAAGAAAGGACATATTGACAAGGGAATATGTGTTGACTACGACAACCATTCTCGTTTTCTATTGGCTTAATTATAATGAATTCTTCCACACACGAAATTTAAAGAGTACGAATGTAATAAATTTGTCCCAATTTAGCCTACTGGATTCCTTCAGATGATGCGGAAAGCTCAGTTACACCGAGAATATCACAGACGTGAAACAACTTATGAAATTAAACAAACGGAATATTTCTGTTTGTATAGGTCAATATGAGCAGGAAGAAAGTTTCATGGTACACTGTGTTATTTCTCTGTGCACGCTAGACCAGTGGACAGAGTGGTGGCCGAGTGCTTCACGGAGCTCAGAGTGTTGACACGGCATTGTGTTATCGAAGGTCGAGTCTCTACGCTCAGGACAAACACCGCGTGAAGAAGGGCAGAGAGAAGAGATGGAAAGAGAAATGGAACGGAGAGAAGATAAGGTAATTACGAGGAAAAAACACCAAGCCAACCAAACACTCTGGCACTTAGAATGGATATGATAAGATGCAATATGGGGATGGACTGAAGAAAATGGTAAAAATGAATCTTTTCGGGGTTTTCTTCACATGGAAAGAAATTTGAAACTAAAATAATTCTCCAATGTTCATTTGAAGTTCACTAAGTACAATTTTGCATCCATACAATAAAATTGAAATGGAAATAAGCTTATTGAGGTATATAAACTCAAAGAGTGTAACAGATTAAGGGCTTGGGCATAGATATTTCATGGAATCACCTCACTATGTGGGGCCACGTGAGCAACACGAATGCGAACAAGTTTGAATGGTCCCCAAGTTTACCACCAAGTGCTGTCGGGATGTTGGGAAAATAGCATCGCCTACCAATGTCTTTTGAACAGTCACGGTGGTCGAGTGGTTAAGGAACCAGGTACACCATGTGCTTAATGCTCCTGGCTGTCTGGGTTCGAATCCTTCTGGGGTGTGGAGTTTTGAGTTATATATATATATATATATATATATATATATATATATATATATATATATATATATATATATATATAAATTGTAATTGTCGGTAAATCTTTCAACTAGATCTTTCTCGTTATAGTCTGTTTATGAGTATTATGGGATCTTTAATGCTGCAATGCTGTTCATACTGGGAGCCGGTCGGCCGAGCGGACAGCACACTGGACTTGTGATCCTGTGGTCCCGGGTTCGATCCCGGGCGTCGGCTAGAAACAATGGGCAAAGTTTCTTTCACCCTATGCCCCTGTTACCTAGCAGTAAAATAGGTACCTGGGTGTTAGTCAGCTGTCACGGGCTGCTTCCTGGGGGTGGAGGACTGGTCGAGGACCGGGCCGCGCGGACACTAAAGCCCCGAAATCATCTCAAGATAACCTCAAAATATACTTTGCCAGGTGCATTGAAAGAAATGGTGTCATCTTGGTAATATTTTGTAGCGTTGGGTCTGACAGTACCAAAGTGGCCTATAAATATATAAAAATTACGTAGGGGAAAATTTCAGGTAATTTTGTGTTTTAAGACTTTTCTCCATATTTGTGAGCTGTAGAAAAGAAATCCCTGTAACAAAGTTATATCGGTGGGATATATTCTTTAATGTTGATTTTTTTTCATCAGTGGCAATCCACCTTCCTTTAGATGACGTCTTCCACATATCCATAAGTTTATTCGCAGTTTACTAAAACCTGTCTCACTGTACAGCGCTTTTCAACAACCTGCTTCCAACTGGAGCTGTGTGAAAGAGGTCGGGATTAGCGTAGGAATCAACAACCCCGGTCGGGCGGTCACTATTTGTCCACATTCCTACATTCTTCTCCATAGTGTAGACTGCTGTGTGGAAGCCGCCTCTCCTTCCAGAGACTGTTACATCCAGTTATGCAAGTCCCAGTTGTGTCTGGGTACAAGTGACAGGATGAACCCAGCGGGTTTTCTTCCAATTGCGGAGTGTTGTACATGCTGCTATGGCGGTGTGTCCACTCACAGGATGAGTGGCGCTGCCCAATATTGTCACTATGGCGGTGTGTCCACTCACAGGATGAGTGGCGCTGCCCAATATTGTCACTATGGCGGTGTGTCCACTCACAGGATGAGTGGCGCTGCCCAATATTGTCACTATGGCGGTGTGTCCACTCACAGGATGAGTGGCGCTGCCCAATATTGTCACTATGGCGGTGTGTCCACTCACAGGATGAGTGGCGCTGAACAATATTGTCACTATGGCGGTGTGTCCACTCACAGGATGAGTGACGCTGCCCAATACTGTCACTATATCGGTGTGTCCACTCACAGGATGAGTGGCGCTGCCCAATTAACTCGCCCCTTGGGGTAAAATTTAATTTAATCCAAGAACGATAGCCTACCTTCACTCTCAGTTTCATGAAGAACTTTGCTTTAAAGTTTCGATTAGTATATGTCGATTCATATATATGAATCGACATATACTAATCGAAATAATAGTATATGTCGATTTATACTATTATTGTCTGTTTCTAATTAGGAAACTTACTCGTGTTTATACATGCTGACAAATATATGTTGAATGGAAACCATTTTTTTATTACCGCCTTATTATTATATAATATTATTATATTAAATATTATTATTTTATTTATTATTTAATTTTTTTATTTATTATTATTTTTATTATTTATTATTTATTTTATTTTTATTTATTTTATTTTTATTTATTTTATTTTTATTTATATTATTATTTTTTATGAGCGCATGAGGCTGTACGAGTCTCTGAAATGTACTCATGCAGACGACGAGTCACAATAACGTGGCTGAAGAGACAATGATCAGACCACACATCAGAAAATGAAGGGACGACGACGTTTCGGTCCGTCCTGGACCATTATGAAGCTGAATCGTCTATGTTACTTCATTTTCAGATGTGTGGTTTGGTCATCATGAACTCATAGATTATCCTACATGAACCCAAGGATTTACTTACACGAACTTATGGATTCCCTGTGCATGGACCCATGGATGATTCCCTGTGCATGGACCCATGGATGATTCCCTGTGCATGAACCCATGGATGATTCCCTGTGCATGGACCCATGAATGATTCCCTGTGCATGGACCCATGGATGATTCCCTGTGCATGGACCCATGGATGATTCCCTGTGCATGAACCCATGGATGATTCCCTGTGCATGAACCCATGGATGATTCCCTGTGCATGGACCCATGGATGATTCCCTGTGCATGAACCCATGGATGATTCCCTGTGCATGGACCCATGGATGATTCCCTGTGCATGGACCCATGGATGATTCCCTGTGCATGAACCCATGGATGATTCCCTGTGCATGAACCCATGGATGATTCCCTGTGCATGGACCCATGGATGATTCCCTGTGCATGAACCCATGGATGATTCCCTGTGCATGAACCCATGGATGATTCCCTGTGCATGAACCCATGGATGATTCCCTGTGCATGAACCCATGAATGATTCCCTGTGCATGGACCCATGGATGATTCCCTGTGCATGAACCCATGGATGATTCCCTGTGCATGGACCCATGGATGATTCCCTGTGCATGAACCCATGGATGATTCCCTGTGCATGAACCCATGGATGATTCCCTGTGCATGAACCCATGAATGATTCCCTGTGCATGGACCCATGGATGATTCCCTGTGCATGAACCCATGGATGATTCCCTGTGCATGGACCCATGGATGATTCCCTGTGCATGGACCCATGGATGATTCCCTGTGCATGAACCCATGAATGATTCCCTGTGCATGGATCCATGGATGATTCCCTGTGCACGAACCCGTGAATGATTCCCTGTGCACGAACCCGTGAATGATTCCCTGTGCACGAACCCGTGAATGATTCCCTGTGCATGGACCAATGAATAACACAGACGACACCTACACACACAGCCCATGAGTCACAACTTGATTTCTACGCTGAAGTTCCTGGTCCAAATACACCGAATCATCCTTAAGAATTTACCAATATTGATCCTGACACTGTCTCAACATCTCACCACTCATTGTACATTATAATGAGCCCTGCACGGAGCTCGACTGCCCGCACCGGCAACCGGCGCTTGCATCCTTGGCGGCCTTACAATCGTCAGGAATTATTGCATGTTCACTTAGCGCCGAATGTGTTGTGGTGGCCTTTGCCAAACCTTATCGGTGGCCTCATAGAGTGAGAAGATTATTATTCTCTTGGTGATGTGAAGGCGAATAAGGTTGGATACATGTTGGCTTTACGCTGTCTGTCAATACAGACAGAGATACGGAGAGTATATTGACGGAGTTGCCTCGCGAATAAGGCACGGCGACAGGTTCTGTTGGTGTGGTAACAGTAAGTTAAAATTAACAGTATGGCCAGCTTGCTGTGAATGTTTTCTGATGGATGAGCCGGTTTTCTTATTAAACACACAGTTCATACTGAATGATAGACACACAGTCACATACACACTGTTTATATATATATATATATATATATATATATATATATATATATATATATATATATATATATATATATATATATATATATATATATATATATTATTTGACTCATTTGCATTTCCAGCTTCCTGTTATGTCTTCTCGTCCTGCTTTCTCTCACTTTAAAGAGATCGTCTTTGTCCAATTAATGAATTTTCATCTATATTTTGTATGTTGTGATCATGTCCCTCTGTAATTTTGAAAGTTGTGATCATGGTGGAGGCAGACTCCATACACAGTTTTAAATTTAGATATGATAGAGCTCAAGAAGCTCAGGAATCTGTACACCAGTAGATCGAAGGTTGAGAGGCGGGACCAGAGAGCCGACGCTCAACTCCCGCAAGCACAACTAGGCACGCACGCACACACACATTCAAGATTCTCAAGGAAATTGATAGGGTAGATAAAGACAGGATATTTAACACAAGGGGCACACGCACTAGGGGACACAGGTGGAAACTGAGTGCCCAAATGAGCCACAGAGATATTAGAAAGAACTTTTTTAGTGTCAGAGTGGAGGCTGACTTCATACACAGTTTCAAGTGTAGATATGATAGAGCCCAATAGGCTCAGGAACCTGGACACCAGTTGATTGACGGTTAAGAGGCGGGACCAAAGAGCCAAGAGCTCAACCCCCGCAAGCACAACTAGTCGAGTACACACACACACACACACACACACACACACACACACACACACACACACACACACACACACACACACACACACACGGAGTGCGTGTCACCACAATACAGCCAACAGCAGAACTAGTTTACAGATCCTCCAAGATAAGTGTCCAACAGAATCTTGAATATAAATTTTGCTGATGACCTGAGAATCTCCCGAGCCAGTGGGTCAAGTCCCCTAATAAGAGTCTCCGAAACATGTTGGCCAAAAAAGTCTGAGTTCGTCACCTGTACTAATGAGGACCACACTGAACATTTTGTAAAAAAATAAACATCTTATTATCTCTCTGTACATGTTAACAAATGGTCTTGGAGGGTTTATACGAGAGTGGTGTTACTGTATGACTCTAATGGGTCTTCCTGCCTCGCTCCTCACTGACGTGGGATCACTGTATTCAGTGTACTGCTACATATATATATATATATATATATATATATATATATATATATATATATATATATATATATACATATATATATATAAATATATATATATATATATATATATATATATATATATATATATATATATATATATATATATATATCACTTTATTTGATTTAAAATTCCATTACACAAAAATGGTTACAACATTGGTTACATGCAGAGTACAAGGCTACTTGTCACAGGTTGAAGAGTTCCTCCAGTTCCTCAGATAGCGGGCAGGAACCATGGCTGCAGTGAGCATTTCCTCTCTGGATCGCCGCACTAAGGCGCGGAAAGAGGAAACTGGCGGCTAATTAAAACAACTCTAGTTGTTTTAATTAGCTTAGAACCCAGTTCCTTAAAAAAAAACTAGCAGCACTTTTATCCCAGGCACCAAGTGTCTCTGAGGCAATGGGGACAAAATTGTAGTGGTGATCAAAATCTCTGTATTTACGCGACTTGGCTGCTTTCCGGTGATTGGCAGCACCTGCTGCCTGTGCAGCACTAAAGTCAACATAGGTGTTGGCTAAAGTTGAAACGCAAGTGTAGTCCCACACCAACTGTCTACCATTCTTCCAGGGGTTCACCGTGATCGCGTCTGGGAGACCGACAGGCTCATTAGAGTTGCGGGGCATTAGGTAACGGGGCTCTCTCTCTGCTGGACAACCGGCTGTAGTAAGGCTTCTCTTAATAATGTCGTTAACTTCGCCGTGTCTTGCGTGCCATCCTCCTGTCCTGTGGCAGAGAAGGCCATGCCGTCCGTATCTGTCGGCCTCTGCCTCACCGCAAATACACCTGTATTCGTTCTGGATTGGGGCAGCGAGGCAGAGAGCCACAGCAATTCGAAGGGCCTACAGTTTGAGATGGGTGCCGGTTGCTGACATTGGGGTTGCTAATAGGAAGTCCCCTGCATGGGGAGCTGCTACAGCTCTAAGTCGGGCAGTGTTATGTGGTGTTGTCGCAGCTTCTAGTAATTTCGCAGCTTCTTGGTCAGCAATGGAGGCGATCCTAGCTGGATTGCTTGTGAGCTTCAGAAAGTGGTGGTTGGGGTGCTGGTCCTGCGAGAGAGACCCATTTTGTGGTGCAGACCGTAAACTTGGAATCATGTACCCCTGCCTGTTGAACTAGGTACTCGGGTAGGATTTTCTTCACCAGGTTGTCAGACGCCCCTGAAGAGGACAGGAACACTAGAACAGCAATTTGTGTTGCTGTGCGAACGCCGAGGTCCCCGAGTCTGGCAGGAAGGGAGTGTGGGAACCGACCTGTGAGATTTATATTTATTTAATTTATATGAATTTATATTTGCGTTAATTTATATACTTCGATAGCAATTTGTATAATGATAAGTGGACTGTATTTCTGCAATAATCTCTTAATCTCACAAATCGATCCTCTACACATTAGGGGGGGGTTTATTAGTTTATATATATGCAGCCAATCAAACTACAGAATTAACTACATACATTGAAGAGGTTCCTTATCTTATAGTACAGCAGGCTAGTCCACCAGGTATAACTAGGGTGTAGACACCAAATTATCCTCTTTGAGGTAGCTTCCATCACCCAGTAACTGGTGCACAAAATCTTGCATCCTCGTCTTGACCTGTTAAAAGGGCGCTAGCTGTGAAGCCAGAAACCTAGTATATGACAGGTATTTCAGAGAAACATTGTACATGGAACAATAAAGACCTGGCTTAATTACCTTTAGTATGAGGCGATTTCGCGTTCTAACCGGCTAACCCTACCCAATGATATTAATGGCCACTAATGATAGATAATGGGTTTCGGAAAGAACACTTAACTTGATATGTAGACAGCGTGTTGAAAAATGGTACACCTTTGGTTTCCATAACACTACGTCCAAGTAAATTTAACAGGAGCCGAATTTGCTCCCGTGTGAGCCTCTGGTCTAGTATAAACAATGGCTGCCCTCCTTCCTCACTCTGACGCCTGGCTTACATTGTCCACATGTCAGAAAGTGATAGAAGGGTCACATTTACTCTACTTTAATATTGATAATTAAGTTAATTTATATAAGATGTTTTTATGATGGTAAAGTCCAAAGACTAATGTATTTAAGAACAATTCCCAGCAGAATAGCTGGTGAATTATAATAGTATGTGGTGATGATATCCCGTTTTCTATAGACGGTAATTCCACTACAAGTTACGTTTTCTATGGGTAACTTGTTTATACAACACAGCTATTATCAGTATGATTATTAAATGGTGTCGGATTTTCCGACAGGGAGGCCTGTTTCCACTGTGAATCGTTGAGGGAAAGGTTGAGGGCTTTTTCTATCATTAATTTCAGCAGGCTGTCGTACTCTTCTAATTTAATATTTTTAAAAGATGGAGAACATCTAAGAAAATAGGTCAGCCTGAGGAGGGACAAGCATCTGGTGATGAGGTAAAGTGCATCATGAGCGTCGATGTCTTCAATCCTCTCGTTCATCCTCTTCAGGTCAGTGATCTTCTTACTAAGGACCCCGTCGATGGTATTCCTTCCAGGACGAGCACCTAGGAGTGTGCTCTCCTCAGGGTTGGTTATATGTATATCAGGCAAAACAGCCTTTATTCGCTCTATTATATATACTTTGTGTTTCACACAAAGTACCCCTATATTATATATATATATATATATATATATATATATATATATATATATATATATATATATATATATAATATATATATATATATATATATATATATATATATATATATATATTATATATTATATATATTCTATAATAATAATTCTATAATAATAATTCTATAATAATTATGGGTGGCAACATACAACATTTCCTCACATAATGTGGTTGTGGTTCACACGTTGGTGGTGAAGTAAGCTGCTGTCAAGCGTGTAATTATGCAATCATAATCCTCGAACACACTAACGTAGCTCATATTAAAACTGTATATTATTTTCACGCTTAAATATATTTTCTGGAGTGACTGACGGGTCTCAACACACACACTGTACACCTTGGGTTACCGCCTCGGCACTCTCCCCTGGGTGTACGTGGGAACGTACATACGTACGTACGTGGGAACGTACCCAACACCTTAGGTGTACGTGGACAGGAAAGTTGAACTTCGACTTAGTTCATGTACGTTCATTGCGATAATGAAATACATCTCAAAGGGATAGAGTTGCTTAGGCTATTTCTACCCTCCTTCGAGTTAGTAATTATATTTCATCCACACAAGCTGAACTGCAGGCCATTCTGGCTAGTTTGGAAGAAGTAGTTCAAGACTTCTGTTTTTGAATTGGTTTATAGCCAATTTATAGGGGAGCTGGTCGGCCGAGCGGACAGCACACTGGACTTCTGATCCTGTGGTCTCGGGTTCGATTCCGGGTGCCAGCGAGAAACGATGGGCAGAGTTTCTTTCACCCTATGCCCCTGTTATCTAGCAGTGAATAGGCACCTGGGAGTTAGTCAGCTGTCACGGGCTGCTTCCTGGGGGTGGAGGCCTGGTCAAGGACCGGGTCGCGGGGACACTAAAAACAAAGCCCCGAAATCAACTCAAGATAACCTCAAGATAGCCGAGGAACACTCGACTCATTAATCATTCAAACTCCAATCTTCACGTCCATAGTTAAGGATTGTCAGAAATAGATGAAATAATGCTAAAAGGTCACAAAATGAAATTCAAATTCACAAAAATTCACTTTATTGAATGTATTTTAGCCTTGAAACAAATAAAAGGCAGAGTAAGAAATATCAACCACAGACGGAAGTGACGAGGAGAGGTGTGATACTGGCAGGTGTATGTGCTACTTCACGCCAGGTGTGTTACTGGCAGGTGTGTACTGTACTTCAGGTGTGATACTGGCAGGTGTGTACTGCACTCAAGGTGTGGTACTAACAGGTGTGGGCTAAAACACCACATCACTGGCAAGTCATATTAATCACTAACACCATTGGATATTCATGCAATATTCAGAACATTCACTTGAGATGTTAATGTTTGGACGACCACGTGACTCTGGCTCGAGGGATACAATACAATAACCTCCAGATGGACTTCTGAAGATGCAATGTTCCACACATATATATAAATCACAATAACCTGATATATCAAATGAACAAATCCACCAGGGGCCGTGAAGAGGATTCGAACCTACGTCCGGGATGTTCCCAGATGCCCCTTAGCCAGCTGTACCACAACATGGTCAAAAGAATTACAACCTGAAGTGCTACTGTCCTCACTAGTGTAGCGAGTAGATTATCCCAATAATATACTCGCTCCAAATGCATTGTTAATATTCCTTAGTCAACTGTACCACCACATGAGTCCGGGTGAGTAGATTAGCGAGTAGCGAGTAGATTATCCCAATAATATACTCGCTCCACAAGGCTCCCGGAGCTTCTCCGACGTCTAAGCTGAGATTTACACAATTCTCCCCATGTACTCGGGTTCTGTCAACCAGAATGGATCACCCGGGCTCATGTGGTGGTACAGTTGACTAAGGCGCATCTGGGAACATCCCGCACGTAGGTTCGAACCCTCATCACTGCCCTTGTGGATATATTCATGCAATGTTTCTTTAAGATTGGTCAACTGTTTAAACTATTTTATGTGACATATAAAGAGTATTAGCGGAGAGTAACGGTGAGCAGCTTCATACTTCGTCCTGTCTTTAAAAGTTACATCAGAATTTCTTCGGCGCGTCAGCACTAACAGTAGATAACACAGCCCCTTGTTTGGGAGGCTTCAGGTCTATAAAGGGATGGTTTTCCAGCTTACTAAACGTTGACTATGGCGCGTATCGTGAATTTTCTTAGTAACACGGCTTATGTGGCAACACTTGTTTTATTCATCGCCTGAGTCATCATTGAGTTGTAGAGTTACTAAACAAGGTATGAGAAAGGCTGAAGAGTCGGTCTTGAAGAACGATGATGGGTACAAGGGGGGGGAGGGGACGTGTGTGTGTACAGCTTCAGGGTTTGAGAGGATCTGAACCACTAGCATACCTGGAACCTCACCTGGCTGACCTCTTCTGTGTGTCACTGGTTTGACCCAACCAACCTGCTCTCGCACAAGACAGCACATATATGACTTATTGCTTATAGTCACTATTTCGCTTATAAATAAGTATGTATGTGACATATTCCAAGCCATATTTTTTTTCAAGGCACTAACTTTTCCTCTCAGTTTTACTAAACATATAATCTCCAGCTGAAACATATTCCAATAACTCACACAACAAATATTAGTGGTATGATGCTTTAACAGTCTCCGTGGTGTAGTGGTAAGACACTCGCCTGGCGTTCCGCGAGCGCTATGTCATGGGTTCGTATCCTGGCCGGGGAGGATTTACTGGGCGCAATTCCTTAACTGTAGCCTCTGTTTAACGCAACAGTAAAATGTGTACTTGGATGAAAAAACGATTCTTCGCGGCAGGGGATCGTATTCCAGGGACCTGCCCGAAACGCTACGCGTACTAGTGGCTGTACAAGAATGTAACAACTCTTGTATATATCTCAAAAAAAAAAAAAAAAAAAAAAAAAAAAAAAAAAAAGGCGCTCACATCAAAGCTCATAAGCATACACATTCATATTCAGACGAGGAGTCACAATAACGTGGGCTAAAGTATGTTGACCAGACCACACACTAGAAGGTGAAGGGACGACGACGTTTCGGTCCGTCCTGGACCATTCTCCAGGACAATCGACTTGAGAATGGTCCAGGACGGACCGAAACGTCGTCGTCCCTTCACCTTCTAGTGTGTGGTCTGGTCAACACATTCATATTCATTCATTCAATCTGGTTCTTATCTCCAAGGGGGAAGAGGGTAATCAGATGAAGATATACATTGAAGTTTAGTTTTCAGCATTAAATTTACGAGACAGAGGACACAGAGTTCCCGGGTGGCTGAGGCGGCAAGTTGGCTCCTCTGAACCAATTGTCTTGACATCTTAACTAGTACTAAACATGTCAAGACATTTGGCTAAATCAATAATAACTTTACACACACACTAGGAAATACAACGTTCTGCTTGTTGGATTCTATTGATTTGTATTTACTAAAGGAAACATGAAGTTATGTGAGGGATGAACACAAAATCGTTATCGTTCGTTGCACTAATAAAAATATAATTATTTATCAACATTTCGTACGATAAACACATATATTTTCACATATATTATATATTAAACACATATATTCTCACATATATATTAAACACATATATTCTCACATATATTAAACACATATATATAAACATATATTCTCACACGTACACATACAAACGCATATACACAACCACACACACCAACCCGTTCTCGCAAATTTAATAAGTCAATATTGACTTATTAGTTGCGTGCATAGGTGACATACTAAACATAATAGTTTCCCTTGAAAAGCTTCATAGAAAACACCGACCTTACCTAACCTACTTAGCATGTTAAAATAAGCATCTTACAGCTTCGTAATTACAATTGTTACTTAACCTATTATAGGTATAGGTTAGGTAATAATTGTAATTACGAAGCAATAAGATGCTTATCTTAACATACTAAGTAGGTTAGGTAAGGTCGGTGTTTTCTATGAAGCTTTTCAAGGGAAACTACTATGTTAAGTATGTCACCTGTGCACATATTTAATAAGTCAATATTGACTTATTAAATTTGCGAGAACGGGTTGCACACACACACACACAAACCATAGAAGAGAATGTCTGTCTTTTTATCTATCTGTCAGCGGTTAGAGGCTAGACGGAGGGAAAGAGAACGGTAAGGAGAGAGAGTGTGTGTTTGGCGGGTTCAACGCGTAGATAAACATCAATAAAACGAATTAACGTTATGTACCGGACACAAGTCGTCCTTGAGGTTACCTTGAGGTGCTTCCGGGGCTTAGCGTCCCCGCTGCCCGGTCGTCGACCAGGCCTCCTGGTTGCTGGACTGATCAACCAGGCTTTGGACCAAGTTAATGTGAAGGGGTTAATCCTGGAGGTTGGTCCTTCAGCGCCTCTCTTATGACAGACGCGGTGTTTTTACTGCTCTGATTGTCTGGTCCTGAAGAGCCACAGGCAGTGTTGCTTTGTTATGAGGACCACACATGCAGGTGTTCTCGCTCGGGTGGTCAGGTAATGTAGATCATTTATACTTATTATCTGGCCAGCAGGCCAATGTTATCATTACTGTATTATATTTAAATAAGTATTGTAAATATTTATTCGTTTTGA
Organism: Procambarus clarkii; assembly: GCF_040958095.1. Taxonomy (NCBI): domain Eukaryota; kingdom Metazoa; phylum Arthropoda; class Malacostraca; order Decapoda; family Cambaridae; genus Procambarus; species Procambarus clarkii. The sequence continues at coordinate 22,452,129 of NC_091235.1, read as the reverse complement.
GACAGAGTGATATGCGTTTTGAGAGAGAAAACGGATATATATATATATATATATATATATATATATATATATATATATATATATATATATATATATATATATATATATATATATATATAAAACAATGATCACAAAAACACTGATCCAAGAATGCAGAATAACCACATGTGAAAAATAGAGAATACTTAACGCGTTTTCGGCTAATTCGCCTTTATCAGAGCAAAGTAGAATGAAGATGATCTTCATTCTACTTTGCTCTGATGCAGGCGAATTAAGCCGAAAACACAAAGTATTCTCTATTTTTCACATGTGGTTTTTGAGGCGATGGAGGGTCTTCAACTCACTATGTGGTGATTCCCAGACGCCTGCCTTAACTGACTGGGCCACGGTGGTACAAAAGTTGACCAACACAGCACCCTACTGAGTTCTCTAGGAGCTTCAGGAGGCCCCAAGCCGGTGCTATACAAGAATTTTACAGCCAATGCCCCTGTTACCTAGCAGTAAATAGGTACCTGGGAGTTAGTCAGCTGTCACGGGCTGCTTCCTGGGGGTGGAGGCCTGGTCGAGGACCGGGCCGCGGGGACACTAAAAGCCCCGAAATCATCTCAAGATAACCTCAAGATAACCAACCCGACCACACTCTGGCCTACAGTAATGGCGTTCACACTCTTACCTCCACCCAGCCCAACCACTTGGGCTGGACGGTACAGCGACGGTCTCGCTTCATGCAGATCGGCGTTCAATCCCCGACGGTCCAAGTTGGTGGGGCACCATTCCTTTCCCCCGTCCCATCCCAAATCCTTATCCTGACCCCTTCCCAGTGCTATATAGTCGTAATGGCTTGGCGCTTTCCCTTGATAATTCCTTCCTTCGTTCCTTCTTACCTCCCCCCACCCCCAGTCAGATCCTAATGAAGTCACAATGGCGTGATTTCATATATTACGCCATTGTGATTTCCTTTTACCATGTCGTGGCCTGGTTGTCTAGGGCGTGTGCCTGGGAATACCCTGTGCATAGGTTCGAGTCCTCATCACGGCTCCGAATTACTCAATAATAATAATAATAATAATGATAAAAATAATAATATTAATATTAATAATAATATTATTATTATTATTAATACTAATACAAATAATTACTACTCAATAGTGCTCAAACAAAAAACCTAAAAGAAAATGTAATTTTTTACACACAACCAGATCATCACTAAAGATTTCCTGACAAACATCACCGAAATAGTCGTCAGATACAATGACAATAGAAGATTAGACATAGGTGATGCACTACATATGCATAACACGGTCTATGGTGATCCCGTAAGCCACCCAAGTATCAACAACCAGCTATACACAGGTACATCCTTAAGACTAAGACAGAATATCCAGCTCACACCTCATCTAAGCCAACATTATCAACTGGGTAATTAATACCTCATTGTAGTTCATCCAACATGGTTACATTACTGCAGTTTCATGTAATTTGCATCTACTGTTGTTTTAGATTCAGCTACTCGGAACAAAAGTTCCAAGTAACATGGGCTAGGGTGACCCCGTAGTGGAATTGTTGCATCTACTTTTCCTCTATTTCTAAGTATGTTGTTAGGTCATTTTTACGTTTTTCTATTTTTGTTTATATAAAGTAGCTTGCTTTTTATTTTGTATACCTTTTGCTTGGGTTTAGACTTTTTATATTGTTTTAAGCTAATTTATCCTAATTGTTCTCATTATAGCACCAATAATGACTAATAATCTCCGATTTTTTTTTTAAATATATTAAAGATGTATTTTGGCACGGGGGGGGGAGGGGGGTAGACTCAAGAGATCCAACAAGTGCCGCCATAAATTACAGAGTCAGAATCCATATGGGATGGAACGTGCGATTTCCATAGATGCAAATCTAAATGATAAATGTTATGCTAAATTCTAACGATGCAATAGAGCATATCTTTTCCTTTTAAACATCATTCTTCTTGACCCCAAAAACATTACAAAAGATTACAGTATTGCTAGTTATGTATGACATCTGGTCAGACGAGAGGAGAGAGTCAGAATTATACAGATCTCTGGTTAATTCATTAATAAAAAAATAAAACACATGAAATCGAATTTCGTGTTGGTTGCCCCTGAGTGAGCTTAAAGAGGCTGGACTGCGGCCCTGATGCTGTATAATCATCCCGCTGCCGAGGAGTTTAATTACAAGTTTCAGTTAAAGCTGTTGGCTTGAATCACTAGGGTCTAATAACACTCGCAGCCTAATTAAGTAGATTCTAAGCAAATTAAATCGTCCGGCCAAGCTTGTTAAGTGGCCATAACAATCGAGATGTATCTAGCACCAGGAATGTTAACGACGCAATAATAATATGTGAACTTAAGTCTCTCTTCCACTCTTTAGAGATTGCTATAAGTATTGAAAATATTTTGCACCTTGCAAAACGAAGTGTGATGTTTTAATTGTTAATCTGTACTGTTATAAGTGTGTGGTTGAGCTGTGTGATTATTGATGGTGTGGCTGTGGTGGTGTGGCTGTGGTGGTGTGGCTGTGGTGGTGTGGCTGTGGTGGTGTGGCTGTGGTGGTGTGGCTGTGGTGGTGTGGCTGTGGTGGTGTGGCTGTGGTGGTGTGGTCACTGGTGGTGTGGTCACTGGTGGTGTGGCTGTGGTGGTGTGGTCACTGGTGGTGTGGCTGTGGTGGTGTGGTCACTGGTGGTGTGGTCACTGGTGGTGTGGTCACTGGTGGTGTGGTCACTGGTGATGTGACAAACGTTACTGATGCGTTCATAAAATTCCGTACAATGTTACAAAGAGTATTTAAAATTCCGATGAATATTACAAAATATTTAAAAACATTACTAAAATCTTACATTTATAGATAAATGTATAAAACAGACGAAGAAAACATTACCTTTTCACTTAGATTTTCTTCTTACGTTTAATTTGACATCGGGAAAACAGATTTAATGGTCCATTGGACCTGGAATTATGTATATAATTTTGTTGAGAAAAAATCAAAACTCTGCATAAAAGCTGTACTGTTGTGGTAAAGGCTGTTTTGCACATATTATTTATATACCTTGACTTGCTTTTTCAAACGTTGTGTGGAAGACAAACAAGGGTCTGATACCGTCAAAACAATCTCCATAAAGGACCAGTTCTCACAACGAAACCCAACCAACATCGCTTGCCCCCTCACTGACACCCTAACACATCCTCTAAATATTGACCAAATGCTAGTTAATCCAACAGCTGTCCTCTCCGTCTATTATTGTAAACAAAAAACACTACACATGACTGACACCTGATTACGATCTGACTTTTAACTAACAATGCTTCGGTCTCCTTCTATGTTTCAGGTTCTTCTCTCTAAATGATTCACATACGTACTCTAATTACTAGTATTTGTCAACAGAGCCAAAACCCCTAACCCACCCAAGGCCTAACTATACACAAAACTCTGATATATAATAATATTAATTGATATTTGATAAAATGCCCAATGCTTAAATTTAACCCAGCCAACTTCAGCGCAGTCTAGTACCCCTGCAGGCAGGTTTTAACATACCCACATTGTCATGGTAACGCAGTGAGCCAACCTCCGGAGGGAGGTTGGCTGAGTTGAGGTTGTAGCCTCGTACCTGCATTCACAGGCTTCCCTCCACCTCAGTCTCCCCTTGAAGATGTCAGGCGTAACTCCAAGACAAAAGTGTTGAACAACAATGTACTCGTTCCGTAAACATGGCCTGAAATGTTCACCTACAGGTCGGTGAATTTCACGGTGTCATTTGTACTAACACAAATTTCATTGACCAAGAACCCAAGGATATCTAAGTGAAACTGTTTATTTTGCTTACGAATAATGGAATACATGCTAAGATAGAAGGACAAGGTTGTAACTCGACCTATCAAACTATTATTTTCCTGAAGACAAAAGTATAGATTTACTATGATTACCGTTTACGGTACATAACACGGTGCCTTGGAATTTTAAGAGCTTAATGCATAATGAAATTTTCAACTGAATATTCATGATCATCTCATGAAAACTTTGAATCGAACAGAATAACATGAACGATCACATTGAGGATTTTTTCGAAGTTCCTCACAAGAGGCTTCTAATTGACGTTCAATGTTTTATCACAGGAACATTCCTGAATTGCAAATATAAAGAACGCGAAATATTTGTAGCGTCGCTTTACCTCTGCCATTCTTGGGAATTGTTTGGCTGCCCTTTAGGAAGACTGTTTACTGACCTAAACCCGCCGGCAAAAATTTAACAATGCCGTGCATACTAAACACAGTGCGAGCGAGGCTTTTATCCCTCCTTACTGTTCTTTATAACTGTTTACAATAATTGGGTTAGGCAAGAAATAATTACTGGTTTGGCGCCGTGCTGTCTACCTCTGGAGGGTTGGTAAGGCTACTCACAAGTACTTACTGACCAACCAGCAAGACTTACTGACCAACCAGCAAGACTTACTGACCAACCAGCAACACTTACTGACCAACCAGCAAGACTTACTGACCAACCAGCAACACTTACTGACCAACCAGCAAGACTTACTGACCAACCAGCAACACTTACTGACCAACCAGCAAGACTTACTGACCAACCAGCAAGACTTACTGACCAACCAGCAAGACTTACTGACCAACCAGCAAGACTTACTGACCAACCAGCAAGACTTACTGACCAACCAGCAAGGCTTACTGACCAACCAGCAAGACTTACTGACCAACCAGCAAGACCTACTGACCAACCAGCAAGACTTACTGACCAACCAGCAAGACTTACTGACCAACCAGCAAGACTTACTGACCAACCAGCAACACTTACTGACCAACCAGCAACACTTACTGACCAACCAGCAAGACTTACTGACCAACCAGCAAGAATGCTTTAGCTCTGCACGTAGCTGCACTCTACTTCTTTGTGTAAATACACCGAGAAACAGAGGACGCCATTCGGGGCATAGATTCCTGTTCAAAAATTATTATCTGCTCATGGAAAGAAATCACAATTTCCTGGCCACCCACCTGTTAATTAATAATATATTTGTAATTAGTTAAATGTTTAATTTGCTTTAAATCGTTACTGTAAAAAGACATCACAACAGTATAATAAAAACAAAGGTAATAAAAACTCCATTGTTTTAAAGTATAATAGTTCCTCAATAGCATTACATGAAATATAGTAATACTAATAAAATAAATAATACTAATAAATTAAATAATACTAATAAATTAAATAATACTAATAAATAAAGAAATGTATAAATTACTCATAATTTCTTTGTAGTAAAGTAATAATATATTACATCCAAATGTGTATATATCCTACTTTATTAACCTTTAAGCATTCCAAACTAAATATGATGGAACTGGTTCACTAGGCTGTGTTGAACAGCATCCACAGCTGTTAGTAACCGTGTCGTGAGGGGAGACTATAGAGTGTCGACGAACATTCCCAGAAAAAAAACTCCACTACGGGCTCACCATAGCCCGTGCTACTTGGATCTTTTAGTTCCAGGTAGCGAATCTTTAACAACGAACATTCCCAATTCCCACAAAACCCAGTGATTAGAATAGATTATTACAACCGAGTGCGTTATTGTTACTATAATTATTGCTATTTTGTGCTTCGATTGTATCCCCCTGACAATTGCATTATATATGATTATAGAATTATAAATATTCATTTATAATAAAATTGTGTTATTACTGTCATCATGATTAAGGCAGCGTCTGGGATGCTCTCGGACGCAGGTTCGAATCCTCGTCACGGTCCTTGTGGATTTGTTCATTTGATGCATCACGCTATTGTGATTTCTGTGTACTGTCATCATCGTTATTAGTGTGAGGATGATATATGTAAACCATCTGCTGGTATGATAACGCAGCTCTGCTAGTAATAATTATGCGAGACCAAAAACTAGATACTCTTAGAGTTTGAATTTTATACATTTGCACTAAAATACTGAAATAAGAACCACTGTAAACTGTTGTTTACAGTGACAATCATGGTGATAAGACTAAGGATTGTTGTGTTGCACAGTACACAGTCGGCCAGAGAATTCACAACTCATCCATTTGTTTAGATAGTACTTTTTGTAACTATTTAGACCGTTGAATATATATTGACGTAAAAAGCAATTAGATAGTAAAATTTGATACTATTCACTTTACAGTCCGAAAAATATAGAGCTAAAAAACTAACTTAAATATTCCTAGGCCTGGTATAGAACATATATGTACTATATTTGGCCTCAGATAGCGTACATTAGGCCTAGGAAGGTTAGGTTAGGCTATGTAGGCTATGTTTTCTTTGCAATATCAGCACAATAACTTTCCGGTTTGTCCAAATTCAATAGTACCAAATTCTACTTTATAACTGTTTTTTTGTCATTATAGGTATGATGGTCTACATCATAACTATCAGTACTACCTAAATATGAAGATGGGCTGTTGTGGTAGAGGGAGATGCTTGTGGTAGAACGGGGTGCTTGTGGTAGAAAGAGAGAGAGGCTGAAGTGGTTGTGATTTGAGTATAACTTGGGTATGTCTGGATGTCGAGGATGTGACTGGAGGAACCTCTGCGTGTCTGCAGTGGGCACAAGGGCGTAGATGAACAGATGAGCAGACCAGAATCAGAATAGTTCACCCCTCCACCGGAGTACTCGTCAGGGTACGCTGACTGAGGCGTTGTGAAGCTGAGCGTGACAAGGCGAGGCTAAGGAGCCGAAGCGTGCCGAGGCAAGGGGGAGCGTGGATAGTCGAGGCGAGGCTACATGATGCAATGTTTATCGATGCGTGGTACGGGAGGGCGAGGCGAGACATTACGAGGTATGGGACGGCGAGGCGAGACTACTTGGTCTCGTAGCGGGGAGGGAATAAGCGTAGAGGGAAGACCGTGGTACGGGACTCAACGTGAGCCCACATCACCCTCAGGTGGACGAGGTTCACCCCTCGGGATCAACAACAAGGCCTCGGTAACAGGGATATACCCTACTCCAAAAAAGAAAACATTAAAAAGAACATAAACACCGAGATGTAACTCATTTCGCGGTGTTATCTTGAGAGGTTATCTTGAGATGATTTCGGGGCTTTTTAGTATCCCCGCGGCCCGGTCCTCGACCAGGCCTCCACCCTCAGGAAGCAGCCCGTGACAGCTGACTAACACCCAGGTACCTATTTTACTGCTAGGTAACAGGGGCATAGGGTGAAAGAAACTCTGCCCATTGTTTCTCGCCGGCGCCTAGGATCGAACCCAGGACCACAGGATCACAAGTCCAGCGTGCTGTCCGCTCGGCCGACCGGCTCCCCATGCGTGGTGGGGAGATACACTGAGGATATACTATAGTCGTGGAGTCAATAATACTAAGGTCAAGGAATATAGTATTATTGTTATTTGGTCAGTAAAGAATTAGGGCGGCTTTAAAATATCCTCAAGAGGTTGATAGGCCGTAAATCCAACACCATATCAAACCAAGCAAAATGGCGGAGAACAAGAATCGTGGGAAAATTAAAGCCCCTTGAACTCTATGGAAGGAAATGCGCTGAACTCGGTTTCACTCTCTCCACAAACAAGACTCTCCTACTTTCATCACAAGCGGGGAGAAAATGAAGAACTACAAATTAATGGTGTAACACTTCAATGGGTTGACCACTATCGATACCTTGGCGTCACTGTCGGCTCTAACAAGGGGAGCAAAGAAGAGCTCAACCAACTCATAGGAACATGCAAAAGTCGACTCAGGGAACTGAAAGCTATGACCTGGAATGGACATGGAGCCTCTATTGCCGTGCTTAAAATGAAAATGCACAGCCTATGTGCGTTCCGTCATAGACTAGGCCGCACCAGTTTTGTGCACCTACTCCCAAAGCGATATGAAAAACTTGAAAGCATCCAAAATGACACTATGACAATCATTCTTGGAGTTTCAAGAACTGGCAAAAACATTTAATCTACGAGAGGAGTTGTCCCTTCCCAGTGTTAAAACCGGAATTAAGGAACTGAATGCTAAGCTTGCAATTAAGATAACCAGAGATCCCCATTACTGTGATATTGACAAGAAAAAATTGAGTTCTGTGCTACTTTCAGGGGGAAATAGGAGAAGCAAAAAATGGCATCACAGATCAGTCTGCTGCCTCGAAGAACTTCACCTGCTTGAGCAAGTCCGTGAGCTCCTGCCTGTAGAGAGGTTACCTCCCTAGGTGGATGACCCATGCAAGATTATCATCAATGAGATGACAACGAAAAAGTCCAACATGATACCACAAGAAATGAGACACAGGTATCTCGAGGAAATCTATAAAGAAGCCGGAAATGAATTAGATCAAATCTTCACTGATAGGTCATCTAACCCTGTCAATGGCAGGGCTGGTGCAGCATACACTGTAATTAGGAATAATGCCTTACAACGTGGAAATGAAGAAAAAACGGGTAATGAGAACTATGCCTCTTCAACACAAGCTGATCTAACTGCCATTGTTATGGCGTTAAGATTCTTTGGACGAAACACTAACGGTACAGTGATCTGCACTGATTCTAAAGCAGCGCTACAAAGCCTTAGTAAACATCGGGCAGAAAACCCTGCGATAGTCACCGAGATCAAGAGAGAGGTGAGGGGACTTACCAACCAGGGAAGAGTCGTCAAGTTTCTGTGGATCCCCTCCCATGTTGGAATATGTGGGAATGAACGAGCAGATGTGCTGGCTGCTGAAGGCGCTGAAGGAGACCACATTGAATACTTCATACCCAAGACTCTTATACAAATTAAAGGTATTATCAGGCAACATCACCATGACAAGGTAACTGAGGAAAGGAGGATAGAAGAACAAACCAGTGAATCTGAACGCTGGTACAATGTGGTTGCTGGCAATCCCAATCATTATAGACAAAGAGGAGGAGGACGCGGGAGAGAATCATTAATGGCAAGAATCCGTCTTGGATACAAATATCCATGGTGATTCGGAATGGAAAAAACGGTTGAGCAGCGGAGTTGCAGAATCTGTGGTGAGAGTGACGGACACCGCCTTGACCACTACCTGAGAGAATGTGAACATCTAAGAGTCATTAGAAATATGTGTAGAATAATAAACCCCACATTGTTTGAGTTAGGAAAATACTATTTGTCAAATATAGATACTGTTCTTAAAAGATTCCCCCATTTTGCACTCGCAAGAGAACGTAAGATTTTAAGGGTTGATAAATGTTATTCTTCTTGTTTGATAAGCTGTTCACTTGAGACAGTTAAGCACGTCCCAGCTGTGTCTGGGTACAAGTGACAGGATGAACACCCAAGCGGGTTTTCTTCCTATTGGGGAGTGTTGTACATGCTGCTATGGCGGTGTGTCCACTCACAAGATGAGTGGCGCTACCCAATAAACTCTCCCTTTGGGGCAAAAATTTAACAAGAACCGACTTATTATTAAATACAAAAAATGTGTTTTAAATTTACGACACCTTTTCATTCAGTTATGGAGATGTCACATAACATTTGACGTTAAATGTAATATAAAACTTATATGTTTTAATAATGTTCATTACTACTTTGACTTAAGATTTTAGTAGTACTTTGTTAGTCTTTATTGAGGTTAATATCTTGCAGTTTATTGTTTAGTGGTGATAGGCACGCACACACTGTGTTGAACATGGTGATAGGCACGCACACACTGTGTTGAACACGGTGATAGGCACGCACACACTGTTGAACCCGGTGAACATGAAGTCTGAGGCAGAGTATAATAGATCAGACTTTCATACTAGCTCATCATACCAGACACTAATTTATTCCTCATCTGAACAGGTAAGGAAAAATTCCTCATTGCATCAAACTATGCAAATGAAGCAGATTGTTCATGTTAAACAGTCTCTCCTCAACTGCAGTCTCCGTGGTGTAGTGGTTAAGACACTCGCCTGGCGTTTCGTGAGCGCTTTGTCCTGGGTTCGTCTCCTGGCCGGGGAGGATTTCCTGGGCTCAAATCCTTAACTGTAGCCTCTGTTTACCCAACAGTAAAATGGGTACCTGGTTGTTAAACAATTTGGCGGGTCGTATTCCAGGGAACATAGGATTAAGGACCTGCCCGAAATGCTACGAGTGCTAGTGGCTGTACAAGAATGTAAGAATTGTATATATAAATAAAATAAAAAATAACAAAAACTCGTATATTAATTCAGGCCCCAATGACACGTTCAGTCGATCCTTCACAAATATACTTTGAGGAACTTTAAATCCATCTTCTTGCACTATACTAATATAACTCACAGTTAATCCTGATGGATTGTCTTAATATAACTCACATTTGATCCTGTTTGTCTTATTATAAGTCACAGTTGATCCTGTTGCGATATCATAATATAACATCCTGTCGATTCTGATCTACTAAGCTGTAAGAGAGAAATGTTTTAGTAACTTCTCTTTGATATTGACTTTTAATTTTGTATATCAGTTAAAACACGCCGTGAGGTGGGAGAGAGAGAGAGAGAGAGAGAGAGAGAGAGAGAGAGAGAGAGAGAGAGAGAGAGAGAGAGAGAGAGAGAGAGAGAGAGAGAGAGAGAGAGAGAGAGATCTTAAGATGAGCAATGTTGACCAAGTGGAACAAAGCTGTTCTGATTAAGATGATAGCCTGGTATTAGAGTAGTGATGTGCCTCTGATCACACGCTGGGGTGCTCGCCCACTGCAGCTTGATAAGAACACTATTACACACGGGTAATAACCCGTTCGCGACCTGGAAGGAAAGCGAAGAATGCGGATTTCATCTAGGCAGTTCCCAGCTGTGGTGTGGTTGTGGGAGGGAGGGAGTTATGGAGGTGTTGGTAGCAATGGTGTGTGTGTGTGTGTGTGTGTGTGTGTGTGTGTGTGTGTGTGTGTGTGTGTGTGTGTGTGTGTGTGTGTGTGTGTGTGTGTGTGTGTGTGTGTATGTGTGAGAGAGAGAGAGAGAGAGAGAGAGAGAGAGAGAGAGAGAGAGAGAAAGTTGGAGAGATACCCAGGTGGTGTTGGTGCAGGCTGTCTGGGGGGTGAAGGCTTTGTTGAGGGGTGGAGGCTGTGGTGGGGATGGTGTGGGTTGTAGTGAGGGTGATGTAGTGTGTGGTGGTGGTGGTGTTGGCGACCCACTACACCACTTGCATAGATGTATTCAGCTGTAGGCTAAATATAAACCACTTTTCTTGAAAGCCCTTGCTTCGAATACCACCCATTTCTTAGTTACTATCAGTTACTTTACCTGTTCTCATCTCACGTTCTAGGCACATGTAAGGTAATTACACCAGTAAGAAAACAAACCTATTAATTTATTTTCAGGTAGTTTTCCCCCCAAAAAACTGTCAGCAGTAACATATATTTTATTGATATAAGCAAATGTTTCGCACCTGTTTTCAGTGAATAATTTTTACGTTTTTTTTTTCATGCAGGGGAAGTAGAGTCAGTACATTAACATTACAAGGCTCCATGACCAGCAAGTCATAAACCTCTTACTTTTTATTTATTTGAATTCATATTCAAACAATTCCTGAACATTTTGGTATAAGATAAATCATAATTAATAGTTACACAAATCTTTACGCATCCGTAACATGAATTAACAATACGAAGACCTGAGTATAAACTTTTATATATATCTTTCACTTCAATAATCTGGCATCGGTCTGGAACATACTAAGAACACTCGTACTTAATGAAAATGATATATATTGGAACACGATAAATTCCTTAATAACTGTTAAGCCCAGCGCCTGATGCAAAGGTCAGAACCATTGACTTAGTAACTGGTTCGGCTAAAGGAAGACTGAGAAAATATTGTGTAATGTGTTGCTGATGACTAAGATGAACCTAATTACTAACATCCACTTTGCCTGATATATTTGACCAAATCCTCGATACTTAATTTTACTATAGAATTTTGACAATAAATATACAGCTACAACTTATAAATGCGAGAACTACACAGCATATTTTGAACCAATTAACTAATATAAGCCCAATAATATGAAAAGACGAATGGAAAGAACAGGAATTAATATGTTGCATCGAAATAACATTTATCTCAAACTAAACCGTGCCCTTAAAAATATCCACTTCGTAGAGTGGAAACTACTAGCAAACTACTTCAAAAATCTAAAAGAACGGCGATGAGTCACAATAACGTGGCTGAAGTATGTTGATACTACTGATACTTTGCAGTTCTCATTACTACTATCCCCTACACCTGACTTTCCTCCTCAGCTCTCTCTTGCCTATTTAATGCCTGTCCCTACCTGTCCTCATGACGGGAGACATCTCCCGTCACGCAGGGTGCAGTCGCACCTCCACAGATCTCCAGTATCAGCTCTTGATACTGGTAATGGCTCAAAAGGGCCACCACTTACGGGCTATTCATGCCCGTGCCACCTTTTGGGTGGCTTCATCTTCTTCTGTCCTCATCACAATCGACTTGAGAATGGTCCAGGACGGACCGAAACGTCGTCGTCTCTTCAATTTCTAGTGTGTGGTCTGGTCAACATCTAAAAGAACATTCACTCTTAAAACCCAGGATAGCTTCAGCTCCTGAGGAAGCAAAAACCGCACAGTACGAGCCACAATTGATGCACTCGGAACCGAGGAACCAGTACTTTCATGTCTGGAGTTCGTAACAGTTTAATTATCGAGCGATATAGTAATTAAACACTGAAAATGAGAAGTTGAAAATGACAAGTTTGGTAGTCAGGAGCCAGAGCGTGAAGGAGATGAACCGGAGAATGTGGATACACTACAATATAAATTTGAACCCAGTCGTAATTATTTCTGTCTGTAAGGACTCTTGTTAAGGTCTCTAGTGTCAATTTCCTGCAATATATGTATCACTGATATATATATATATATATATATATATATATATATATATATATATATATATATATATATATATATATATATATATATATATATATGACTGAAAACTCACACCCAGAAGTGACTCGAACCCATACTGCCAAGCAACGCAACTGGTATCCACAGGACGCCTTAATCCACTTGACCATCACGACTGGACATAAGGAAGTGATAGCCGAAGCTATTTGAACCACTTCCCCGCCGGCACTCGGATGGTAATCTTGGGCATAGCATTTTATCAAATCACCTCATTCTTTGGGGCACACGTGAGGAACACATATGTGAACAAGCCTGAATGGTCCCCAGGACTATATGCGACTGAAAACTCACACACCAGAAGTGACTCGAACCCATACTGCCAGGAGCAACGCAACTGGTATCTACAGGACGCCTTAATCCGCTTGACCATCACGACTGGACATAAGGAAGTGATAGCCGAAGCTATTTTAACCACTTCCGCGGTGGCACGGACGCCTTAATCGCCTTAATGATTTGATAAAATGCTATGCCCAAGATTACCATCCGAGTGCCGGCGGGGAAGTGGTTCAAATAGCTTCGGCTATCACTTCCTTATGTCCGGTCGTGATGGTCAAGTGGATTAAGGCGTCCTGTGGATACCAGTTGCGTTGCTCGGCAGTATGGGTTCGAGTCACTTCTGGGTGTGAGTTTTCAGTCATATATATATATATATATATATATATATATATATATATATATATATATATATATATATATATATATATATATATATATATATAGTTAGTATATTTTGGTAACAGTCTTTCTTGTAAACATATGTTATTGAATATGACCGAAAGAGTAAGATTAATGATTCTAACATGAATCTTCTCAATATTTTTTACGTTTTTCTTCATTGTCGGGGGTGATTGAAAAATTAACTCTCCTCCTCAGGAGAGAACCTCAGGACTACGAATCTGAAGCGCTGTCCAGCCCGTCTCCAAACAAAGACCCAAAAGGGATTCCGTGCACCCCGCCAAACCTCCTGTTTATGAATGAAAAACGGTTTACACACGACTCACAACTGATTTCGTTCGAACACTTCCGGAACAAGTGCTTCGCTGACGACTTTTGTTCGAACCACAACGCTGTAAATGTTCTCCCCACGTACTTCATATACAAATAATCGCCAACAGAACCTAAACACCTAACCTGACCTACGCCTAATTATACATAGAATTTGTATGTATAATAACATTAATTTATAGATGAGAAAAAAACGACTGTTTAATACACAGTATGATAAAACTGCTGACTGCGTCTGGGGAGGACGGCCGCTGCCTCAAACAGCCTAGTGTGAGGACGGGTTGTTGGTAAAAACAAACTGAACCAGAACACTTGAAATAACTTTACTTATTGCCTATGAAAAAAACACGAACTGACGAGTTTGGTAAGAGGGTTGTTTAGAATTAAACTACTTTTTTCAGTCTTCTGACTTTTTTTTTTTTTGCAGGCTTAGATCTCTCCCTCCCACAGCTGTTGGAACCTTACCTCACTTGTTTTTCCCAGAGTATGATCCAATAATAACTTTGGAACTGTTACAGGTGACGGCCTGAAGGCGCCCACCCTTCCTCTCACCCAAGCCATTCTCTCACTGAGAGGGGTGAAGGGTGGGAGACAATCATACTTCCTCTCACCCAAGCCATCATCCATCAACGGTTACTGGGTGACATACTGAGGCAGTCACCCGTTCTCATCTCTTCATGGGTAACTATACCCGGTCAGCCATGTGATATCGCTGGAGCAAGGGGCGTAACGCGGGCACCAGACGCAGCATTTATTGATAACCTTTAGGCCTGATACCTAGGAATGATTATTTATAGTTTCAAAACGTTATAAAAAACGTTAATTGAAAGTTTCCTCTTCTAACCTTACCGAGTAAGCCGGACGACTGAAACAGAAAACGGGACAGTACGTCACTTTTGTGAGTAGATATCATTTCAAATTACGTCCACTTTTGGCCATAGCGCGCATACGAGCCAAAAGTGACGTTATTTTTAAGAAGACGGGTTGATTTATTAGCTCATGTAATTCATAGGAGACACACTACGTGTTATGCTCACTCCCTGACCACATATATCCATAGGTGCTTCTATATGTCACTTGCTCAGTCTGGAGACAGTTCACAGGAAATCCTTAAGTTAGTAAATATTAATGACGCTTGTTACCGTATTGCATTGTCCCTTGTCATAGTGCGGGAACGATATGCCCGCTGAACAGGGCGACCCCACAAGGTAAGGAAGTAATGTTATAAGGCGAATCAAGGAGGTTTACTCCTTATCAATCAATCTCTTGCGTGTTTAGGCATGTTGTGCATTAGGCATAGACACAGAGTTCTCCCATATTAACAGGAATTTGATGAAAGAACGTGAGTGACCCCTCACTAACTCTAGTTGCCCTTGGGAGGTGGTGATCTTTAGGAGGTTTAAATACCCCAAAATTACCATCTCTTTTAAGGGTCTGAGTTTGATGCAGTGGGTTAAAGGCGTACCAGTTATGCCAGTTGCTGTAAGGCTTCTGTGCTGGCTAGGGTTCGAATCTCCTGGTGGGAAAGTGTTCTAAAGTTGTATTAACTTCTCTTGCGTGTTTAGGCATGTTGTGCATTATATATATATATATATATATATATATATATATATATATATATATATATATATAGAGAGAGAGAGAGAGAGAGAGAGAGAGAGAGAGAGAGAGAGAGAGAGAGAGAGAGAGAGAGAGAGAGAGAGAGAGAGAGAGAGAGAGTCGTATGATTTGTATATACTAAGTTATGATAGCATGTGCAATTACAAATTAATATTTCTTCATTATATGCAAAATAGATGCAAATAATTAACCTAGCTCTTAATAATTGTATCAGTTAATTATCTTAGTAATTGTATTAATGACTTACATTGACACAGTATCTCTTGTAGCATTTTATCTTAAACAGTATTATGGTATATACAATATTTTATAATTTCCTTGAAAATTTTGTCTTGATAACATGAGGCATCGTTCTTCATTGTTCGTCAGTGTTATGTTTACTCGGTGGAGTTTATTTTATTACGAGGATCTAAAGTGTTTAGAATATCTAACATGTTTGGGAAATGTTGGATAAAACACAAGAACTAGTGTTTACTGAGGTTGTAAAGGGTCGGACATGAAACCAAAGAAAATATGACAGCACAAATAAGGTTATAATACATATCCCAAATCTTACGACAAGTACAAGAAATGCAAACTGGTGGTGTGTGTAAGTTGGTAATATATTCAATATTTTAATTTAAATCTCGCCCATAGCAACAGGCAGAATTCATAACCCAATAAAATTATATTTTGTGAATTTGATGCAATATAGTTCGTCTCTGTTTCTGATATTAACGCAATATTTATATTTTATCTCATATTTATATTTTTAACGGTATATCTATATTTTAGGCCTAGCCTATCATTCTTATAATTTTATTTTTTACAATATTTGCATAATTTTGTTTTGTTTGCCCTCCCTTGTGAAATTACTGCGGAATTTGCAAGCTAAAGCTTCACTTTTCTTGTGCAGTTATCTGTTGCAGTGTTACGATTCTTTACAGTTAATGAATACTATTGTCACGGAATTGTTCGTGTCATTATTCCACTTATTTCACCGAATTTTGGCAACAAGCTGGCGACCAAAATATAGTCAATTAAGCAATTAAATCATTTTTGTAAAAGGGTTAATAATATATAACATTAAATATTAATATTGAATCCCCGCCCCGTTACAGATATTATTTCAGCAATTAGCCTCTGTTATTATTATTTATTATCAATTATTTTATTACTATTATTAATTATGACCTTATAAATTATTATTGTGATTATTATTATTATTATTATTATTATTATTATTATTATTATTATTATTATTATTATTATTACCTGAATTATACAATTCACCTGCATGCCTTAGAGGAGAGCAACAGAGCCTGTGAAAATATTATCATGATGATGTGGGCAAAATATGAAAAAGACGAAAAACATGCCATGTGGGTTAAGCCCAGATACAAGTGGTTTGCTTTAGTTCTTTTGCGTTCAGGACGCGAGTGCTACTTGATGACAGTGATGCTTGGTCAACAGGGATGGTCTGGAGGCCAAGTGGACGCCGAGTTTATATACTTGCTTGCTTCTCTTCCTCTCTCTCTCTCTCCCTCTTTTTTTTCACTGTCTTCAGATATTGTGAATCTTATCAGGCATGGACTTTTTTTTATATTATATATTTTCCTGCTTTAACTATTTCTGGTATATAAAGCTAGTTTTGTGCCTTATATGATGATAAACTTAGGACAGCTAGCGTTGGCATATATATATTATGCCATATAATTAATTAAGCATATTTAATTGGATATCTTCCTTCAAATTTCCAATAAATAACAAACGATATACAAATATACATTACAAAGTACTAAGAATTCCTCAGGAATAAAGTACAATTCAAAAACCTCAAATATTTAAATGTCTTCGAAGACAGACAATAATATGCATATATAATGGGATATAAATAATGCAAGGCTGTGAGGAATATATGCATCCATTACCCTCCCACACATGGGTCAAGTGATTAAGCACAGTTCCTTCACTCCGTCCTCCTAGCCTAACTTTTATCCTGTCCTTATATCACTATATATCCTGTCCTTATATCACTATATATATATATATATATATATATATATATATATATATATATATATATATATATATATATATATATATATATGTGATGTGTGATGAGTCTGGTAAATAGGTTGTAAATAGGTAAATATTATTATATATATATATATATATATATATATAAAATTATATATATATATATATATATATATATATATATATATATATATATATATATATATATATATATATATATATATATATATATATATTGTGTGTGTGTGTGTGTGCAAATATAATTTTCAAGTGTGTATAAATTAAGTAACCGTATTGGAAATTAATTCTACAATCACCATGTACATATATCGTGAACGGATCTCCAGTAAGCAAACATCTTGCCGTTTTCTTTAGAACCTCTTGACCTAGTGAGAGAACGGGGCCACAGGCACGTGAGGGACTGAGGCATTCCTCTTAACCTTGTGGTCAAGTTGGGAGTCGTGTCAACTTTAGTGCTTATTTAAGAGAAGGAAAAGTGGTCCCCGTTTGTTCGTGCTGGGTCCTCTTGGGCTAACTGTCATGGAGCTGACACATACACTACATATAGACAAAAGAAACAGACATACAGAGAGATAAACAGACAGGCAATACGGCTTCACACACACACACACACACACACACACACACACACACACACACACACACACACACACACACACACACACACACACACACTAGGAGGAAAACAACAGTAAAGCAGCAGGTGATGAAATTGAGGACAGGGTAGGACCTGCTCACAGAGAATGACAATGAGATATGCGAGGAACTCGACAAGATATTGTAGGTCTTCACAATAAAGCAGGGGAATTCTTACACCTATTGTTACCAATCACTGTTCACTGTTCACCAAACACTAAGTGACCTGTTCCCCCCACCTCAGCCTAGGGAGATGAAAACTACAATGATATTACATCTAAGAATAATTAGAATTTAAGGAGAATAAGGTTTAAGGTTTATAATAATTTAAGGTTTAGAATAATTACATTTAAGGAGAAAGGAAAGACTGTGGCAATGCTTCAACTGATATAAAACTAATGTCAAGAATGAACAATTTAACAAATAAACTAATTTTGTTAGTAGCATGAAAATATAATTAAGGTGCCAGTGAATTAATCTGCCCCCCTAGTATAGGAACCTTGTGACAGGCATCATAACTCAATACCGAGCAATGTTATTAAGGAGACAAAATGCAATTATAGACTCACAGGAAATAACAGCATCCCAGTAAACAATCATTCTAAATAATATTTCAATAAACTACACATAGGCAAGAATTAATCACTTTATTAATCACAATTCAAAGATCCCTGCCAGATATATAACTCACTACCAAACCCCCAAAAAATAGGTAATTTAACAAATTTTGCAGCCTTGGTTCAGCAGTCTCCTGCTCTCATGGTGCACAAAGCCTCGGGTCACTGGAAATAGGAATCCTGCCAGAAAGTTGAACGACAGTCAATCTAGTCATTATATGCAAGAAGAGGGACAGACAGACAGAAGACACTGAACTAAATGCTAGTGTTAATGCTTAGAACATCCGGAAAGAAGGAACTTTGTAACACACCACCAGTATGGGTTAAATGATGGTTATAACCTTGTCACATAAATTTAAGACAATTCTACGACCAGGCGACATAAATTTGACAATACAGAAAAGGTTCCAACACAACTCGTGGACCTCTGATGTGTAAACATCAGAGGTCCACGGCTGTTCAACATCTTCCCAGCGAGTATAAGAAATATTGCCGGAACAACCGTGGATATCTTCAAGAGAAAACTAGATAATTTTATTCAAGAAGTGTCGGACCAACCGGGCTGTGGTGTATATGTGGGCCTGCGGGCCGCTCCAAGCAACATCCTGGTGGACCAAACTCTCACAAGTCAAGCCTGGCTTCAGGCCGGGCTTGAGGAGTAGAAGAACTCCCAGAACCCCATCAAGCAGGTACCATTAAACAGGTAACCCAACATAACCTAATTTAACGATTTATACAGTTCTAGTAATTAGAAAAACCTGTGCAAAATTTGACTGCATCTCGTTTAGTTGTGGTGTACATGAACATTCTGGTACGATACTTGACTGTTTTGTTTTCTTTACAGACTTAATGATTGTTTTATTAGCTGTTTGTTTGCTAGTTAATTGGTTAACCATTCTGAACTGAAGGCTTTTAAAAATTTTGTATAAATTTAGTTTACTGACTAATTATGGGTCTTAATTCATAAGTGAATAGATTTCCGATTGACATGATGCCTTGTTGTCTCATTATATCTGACACATAATGTTGTCGGGTCACAAGACTGGTTTTGTTAGCTGCCTTGTTCACAGTTGATCGCGTGTCTAGACTCCTAGCTACCCGGACAAGGATGAAGCATTTATCCTTCCACTTACAAAACCTTTACGTCTTTCAACAATTATGGCACCTTTGGCTAATTTTAGTAAACAGTGTATCAGATCCGAAGCACTGCGTTGATTTATGTTATTCTATTTATAACACAATCTCTTCAAGTTACGTGCGTCCAAGCGGCAGTCGACCCCAAAGACGCATCAAATTTAAGGAACAGCGCATTAAAAATTTGTATTGTCTCAAATACAAGTTAATATTATTACATACTAGTTTGGGTTGAATAGTTAGGGGACTAACTTAGGTTAGGTGGTTAGGTTCTGTTGGCAATTATTGGTATTTGCAGTACATGGGTGAAACATTTACAAAATTGTGATTTGTGATTATGTAAACGAAGCACCGCTCAAGATAAGTACATATGCCATCGTACTTACATATAAAAGCACATATGTAAGTCGTGTTTTGGTGGCATTTAACGAGCATTTGGCGTTTGTCGATGAGCAGGGTTGTTATATCAACAATAACCCTTGGCTTGTGAAGTTTCGAAGCTCGTAAACGGTTTAATAATGATAAACAAAGCAGTCATGTTGACCAAACAACACTAGAAAGTGAACAGACGACGACGTTTCGGTCCGTCCTGGACGTTTCGGTTAAGTCGATTGTGATGAGAGAAATGACTGATAAAGATTAAGCCATCCAAGAGGTGGCACGGGCATGAATAGCCCGTAAGTGGTGGCCCTTTTGAGCCATCACCAGTGTCAATAGATGATACTGGAGATCTGTGGAGGTGCGACTGAACCCTGCGTGACGGGAGATGTCTCCCGTCACTGTGAGAGGAAGGAGGCAATGGCAATAAATAGGCAAGAGAGTATTAGGAGAAGTACATCTTAGAGGAAGAAAAAGCAAGACAACAGGAACGGAAGGTAAGGCGTAACGTCGTCTCTTCACTTTCTAGTGTGTGGTTTGGTCAACATTTTTCAGCTACATTATTGTGACTCCTCATCTGCAAAGCAGTCATGTTTGTTGAAAGATATAAAGGTTTCGTAATTGGTTGTATAAATGCTTGATGAATCCTGGTCCAGGATATTTTGTAGGTGTGTATGTTGTTGTTGTTGTTTAAGATTCTCTACTTGGAACAAAAAGTTCCAAGTAGCACGGGCTATGGTGAGCCCGTAGTAACTTCACTAAGAAGCAAGCGGTGGCCAATAAAGGTGACGTAACTAGTGTAAACTTGACCATTAAACACTCTGATATAATTTCCGTATGTTAGTGCTTGTTAATAAAATGGAATTCTGTTAATTTAACAACCCATCTTCCTGAAATTATTGTACTTAAAGTAACTCTCTGGTCGAAAGTAACAGTAATTAATATTTTGTTCTTTTAATTTTAAAGAGACCGGAAATATCAAACTAAAAATAAAATTTCAATATTTTTTGACCCAGAGACTGGAAATGTATAGTATATACATTTCTGCACATGTATATACTGTATTAGGCCTAAGATATCATGTATTAGGCCTAGGATTGTTAAGAAAGGTTAGGTTTAATATTTATATTGCCATTAAAAAAGTTTTCCATTTGAGCAAATTCAATTATACAAAAGTAAACGTTTTGGTGGTCCATCAGTACACATTCACATTGGAACTTTAGACCAAGTACTTGCTATGTTTACTATCAATTTAGGAAGATAGGCTGTGACTTAATGTATTTTTGTTTACTTTTCGTTAATGACTTCAAATAAATACTTACATAAATACTTCTTACATAAAAATATTATCCACCATAAAGTTATATGTAAATGTATCTGGCCAGCAGAACCCTACACGGGAGACATCTCCCGTCACGCAGGGTGCAGTCGCACCTTCACAGATCTCCAGTATCATCTATTGATACTGGTAATGGCTCAAAAGGGCCACCATTTACGGGCTATTCATACCCGTGCCACCTTTAGGGTGGCTTAATCTTCATCAATCAATCAATCAGCAGGACCCTACCACAGGACCTTACTGTACGGCATTACCATAGGGCTTGACCGCAGGAAGTTACTACTAAGGACCCCGAGGACCTCGCCGCAGAACCTCACCATTCAACCTGACTTCAGGTTCTCGGCGAAGCCAACTAGTCACGGCAAGTAGAGGAGGTGAGAAAGCTATCACGAGCTCCACTGACCCCAGTGTTATACCACTTGAATACGCGAGAGGGAAGAGCAAAAACTGAAGCAGAACGAAAGGAGAAGAAGAGAGATAGTCAAGATTTCCTGGTAGGAGCGAAGGGGAAGGGGAAAAAAAGACTGATGATCTGAGAAAATGTGTGGGTGAGGAGAGAGAGAGAACGAATATGGGAAAGTGAACGAAATACTGGTCAAGAGATTGTGAAAATACATAAAATATTATTATTAGTTAGGGTAGGAAACAGTTAACACCGTTAATACGCTTGAGTGAACGAAATAATTAAAATATCTCCAAGCTAGCTCCAGCCAGCAGGGTGATCAGGTGTGAGAGGACGAGCCAGGCTTTAGGTGAATTTAGAACACAGCTGTCAGCCTCAACGTGACTGCTGCCTTACCGGGGAGACGTTTTCTTTGTAAATACGAAACATCGTTCAACAGAGTGCATGCCACATCAGCGGACATCTTTTCTGCACAAATTTTAACAGGTCTAAAGCAAAATAAGGAGGGTTTAATCCCCATTTGACGCAGCGAGGCAGCAGCCGGGAGAAGTGGCTGCAGCGCTGACCCACTAAATATTCACATAAAGGTTGACCATATGGAAGGGAATCGGGTGAGTTTGGCGCATTCCTTGATGGAACGCCATCTTCTTTATTGTCTTCACACGCTGGAGTTGGTGTGTTCGTGGTGCTGGAAGATAATTCAGCTTGAGTTAGGAAGTGTGCAGGAGGTTGCATGCGAGGCCCATGACCCCAGCACCTGCTGCCCGTGGCCACGTCACCAGCGGTAAAGGAACACTGTTCATCACCAACACTCGTGTCCCGGCCGGCGAGGTGGTAGCCCCGCTCACCTCCCTTGTGGCCCCGAGGGGTGGGTGTGGGCGGCGGCAGGTTGTCAAGGTGTGGGTGGATGGGAACAATGGTGAATGTAAGGTGTTGGAGAGAGAATGGGGAGGGAGGCGGATTGTAATGGGTGTTGGCAGGTGAGGGCGGAGGTAGGGTGCAGGCGATTGGACGCTAGTTATGGTAGACGAAGGCAGGGTGGGTGCAGGCGGGTGTTAAGGAATAGGTACTCGAATTCTACACTCCTCCCATTGAGGTCATACACATGCCCTGGACGGAGTTTGGTGTGTTGGCTCACATGAGTAGATTACCAGTTCACCCATTGACCTCTTGGAGAAACTGGAATATTACTCCCCGCATGCATACTCCTGCTTTTTTTCTTTGCTTCCATACATCTCTCAAACCACTGGCAGGTTTTATATTTTTCTCTTCGAAGTACTGTTGGTGGAATTCACCTGGTCTCAATCTACGCATTGTCGTCCAGTGGGTTGAGGAGTGTGGCTGGGAGTAACCAGGTCGCTGGTTCGAATCCCTCACATTGATTCTCTCATTATCTCAGTCTGTTCGATCTACGAACAGACGTCTCCGTTGCCGTACGCTAGTTTTCTTCCTTCACCCTCTTTCTTTCTCGACCTCTTAGTTATTGCCATCAAATACCCAAATGTTAGTATGCAATGGTCACCCATTCCTGATGACATTTCTGTATTCTTTCGTCTAGCTGGACGTTAGAGCGACGATCTCCCTACATGCAGCTGGTCAGCGTTCAATCCCCGACCATCATAGTGGTTGGGCACCATTTCTTTCCTCTATTCTATCCCAAATCCTTTTCCTCATCCCTTCTAGGTGCTAGTCATAATGACATGGCGCTTTCTCCTAATTATTGCCTTACCTTGCATCACTGCATGAAAATCAAGTCTGGTCTAAGCTGATAGGGCCCTCCTCTATTATTTTGAGTAAGAAAGTTTCTCTGCATTGTTTCAACAGGCTTTGCTCTCCATGTATCCTTTAACCCCCCGACACCCCCCCCATCCAATGATTCATTGTTTCTCAAAGTATTTTTCCAAGATTGAAATCCACCACCGCTTGTCACTTTTCCGTTATATGGACTCAGTCTTCAGCCTTCTGAGGAATTCATATACTGTGTGTGTGTGTGTGTGTGTGTGTGTGTCATTTATACAGGATAAATTAATTAAAGGCAGGCGATGAGTCACAATAACGTGGCTAAAGTATGTTGACCAGACCACACACTAGAAGGTGAAGGGACGACGACGTTTCGCTCCGTCCTGGGCCATTCTCAAGTCGATTGTCAATCGACTGTCACAATCGACTTGAGAATGGTCTAGGACGGACCGAAACGTCGTCGTCCCTTCACCTTCTAGTGTGTGTGGTGGTCTGGTCAACAATTAATTATAGTCTACCACTTCTGGATCGTTCATGTTACAAGTGACACATTAAATAACAATAATTTACAAAATATCTCCGGCGTAGCAGCTGCATAAACTGAAGAAGAATCATAAACAATCACTGACTGCAACATGTAAAAAAAAAGTGTTTCTCTCTGGCAAGAGAAATATCATGAATGATAAACATACAGCGGGCCTGTGGGAAAACAAAGTAGAAAGAAAACGTGACAAATAAATGGAAATATAGATGTAGGAAACGAGAATAAACTATGATAAAAGAAGGAAGAGGAATATGGAGGAGGAAGAAAAGAAAGAAATGAAGGAAGTACAAAAAGCAGCATAATATTCGTGCATTATAATTACTTAAGGTGTGTCAGTTGGGAATAAAATTACAAATTGATTTTTCGGAAATTTCTTTAAAAAAAAAATTCCTCGAGGATAAAATACCCTTTTATATTTCTTATAAACATGTACTTCTTGCATAAAATATATAGTTAGCTTGTAAAAAATAGTTTATTGAAATTACTACATAAAATAGTGCTCCCTTTTTTTTACATTTCTTAACTCAGGCGAACATAGGAGTAGAGGAAATCTGACACATGTTAGCAAGCTGAGAGCTTTCCCTTCCCAGAGATCCTGGCAATCCTTCCCCAATTTGCTCCTTTGGAACATGGCCCACTAATCGGTTTACAACTAGGTAACCAATTGCTAATGGATGAACAGGGGTCAAACAGTTAAGGATTAGTACCAAATGAACCAGACCTTGTCGGGCCTCGAACCCAGACGCAGGCGCTCGCGAGGCGCAGGGCGAAAGAAAAAATCATTTTGCACGTTACTCCGTAAGCGACCATAATTCTGGAAAGGCAATTTCCAGAATTTGGAAATTTTATTATGAGTCTCCCAAACAACTTATTACCTACGATTGATGAATATGTGTGTCTCTCTGACGCTGTTTTCAGATACTTTATTAGTTTCTAGGTGTTTGCTTTAAATTATGTGATGGTAAGCTGAAAATCATGTCAAAATGTTGGATTCTATTGCTTTGAAAATCATTATACTAAATAGCAACATTTCAAAACTCAAACTGTATGATTATATGAAAAATCTTATTGTTATATGCAACATTTTAGCTCTTCGTATCACTAGTAAAATTTTGATTACTTTGAAAACGAGAGAGAAGCTTATTTAGCTTACTAATATTAATTCAATATTTAATAACCTGAATATTTTACCAGAGTTTTTGTGTGACTTTATAGTGAAAAAAATACGCTTCGGTGCTGATCAAGCAGGTGGGGCGGCCAACCACAGGGAAACAGTAAAATCAATCAAGTACAGGCGGCTGGAAGGTTAATACAACTTTGTTCCCATAGCGTCTGAGACGCGTGGCCCCTGGGGTAGGAGTGCCTTGAGATTCTTCACAGAATTGGGTTCTAGGCTCATTGACATCACCAGAGACCCAAAGGCTGCCAGTTTCCTGTTTCAGCGCTTCAGTGGCGAGGGGAAACGCCTGCTGCGCCCTTAGTTTTTGTAGAAAACGGAGAAGCTCCCAGAGATCCATAACCTTTAAACCCTATTGTATTAACTAATGTACATCTTGTTACCTTTATATATATATATATCTATATCTATATATATATATATATATATATATATATATATATATATATATATATATATATGAGTCACATATATAACCGAAAACTCCTCACCCCTGAAGGATTCTACCCCGGACAGCTAGGGGCTCTATGCATATTGGCTTGGCGACCATTCAAGCTTGTTCGCATTTGTGTTACTCACATGGGCCCAACATGTGAGGTGATTCGATGAAATATCTGTGCCAAAAAAGGTTCACCGAATGCTGTTGGGAACTGGGTTAAGGGTCAGACAACTTCCAATTCTTTTAAACAGTCGTTGTGGCCTAGTGGATTGTTGACTTGTGTTGAAATGGAACTTTGTTAATTTTATAGTCAGGTGAATATAATTTTTTGTCGTCCTGCTTATATATTGAAAGCACAGGAGTTGACAGTCCCCATGTGTGTCTTTAAAGGTAAAAACTTCATTGACTTTTTCATGCACGAGTTGCAAGAAATTAATTACAATATTTTAGTTTGAAAAACACCAAATTAATAAAAAAATATGTATACTCAGAATAAATCAGTACCCAGTAAAACGTTACACTGGTGTTCTGAACACGGGTTGGTGCAACAATGGAATTGTTGGTTGTAAAGATTTATAGCAATGGTTTACCCAAATGAATGAATGGAAGGGAAACGGAGATGGAATAATAGAAAACGTAAGTTTGAAATGCAACATGTAATTTCTAAAATAAATACTGTGTTCAGACGCGTTCATGGGTGTTGCTAATATTGTTTCCCAATACGAAGATTTCCATAAATACACATTACAAAAGCCACAAGACATGAATGGGGAGAGTAAAGAAAAAAATGAATCTTTTGTTCAGCCATGAATGTTAAAAAAACAAAAGGATTTTCGAGATCGCGTGACAGCAGTATTCACATATTTTATTAACATACGAAGGATAGTGCAATACCTGAAATATAGATGAGAAGGAATAAAGACTTTGAAGTAATTGAAAATAAAATGCAAATATAGAACAAAAGCTTCCAAAAGAAGCTGAATGAAAAGTTTGGTGGTGTTAGCATAAACACCGAGGCGAGTTTGAAATGTTGAAGAGTCGTTTGTTGAATACATTAGAAGGGTAACTACAGAGGTTGGTGGAGCTGAACAGTGAAAGGTGTAGAATAGTGCTACAGCAATGGTGGTCTGGGCGTGTGGTAGAGCATTACAATGGTGGTCTGGGCGTGTGGTAGAGCAGTACAATGGTGGTCTGGGCGTGTGGTAGAGCAGTACAATGGTGGTCTGGGCGTGTGGTAGAGCAGTACAATGGTGGTCTGGGTGTGTGGTAGAGCAGTACAATGGTAGTCTGGGTGTGTGGTAGAGCAGTGCAATGGTGGTCTGGGCGTGTGGTACAGCAGTACAATCGTGGTCTGGGCGTGTGGTAGAGCAGTACAATGGTGGTCTGGGTGTGTGGTAGAGCAGTACAATGGCGGTCTGGGTGTTTGGTAGAGCAGTACAATGGTAGTCTGGGTGTGTGGTAGAGCAGTGCAATGGTGGTCTGGGCGTGTGGTACAGCAGTACAATGGTGGTCTGGGTGTGTGGTAGAGCAGTACAATGGTGACCTGGACGTGTGGTAGAAATATGAATTCCCTTTAATATTTCAGCAAACTACTTACAGGCAAGAATTAATCACGTCAATAATTACGAACTAGTCACAAATGAAAGGCATCAAAGGCTGACATACAACTCACTACTTAACATAATACACGAAACTTGACTAAAGTTTAGCAGCCTTCGTGCAGCTCCGGCTCCAAATGGAGTCCACACCCTGGAAACACAAACCGAAACTGTCTCTGTTTTCCGCTTGTTACAACTTGTAATAAAGTTGTTACATCTTGGCTTAACGTGTTTATGACGTATTTGAACGTTGTTACAACTTGCTATATTGGTTGTTATAACTGGTTAGGAAGTGTTAAAACTTGTTCGAACGTTGTACCAACGTCGTGGTTTCGGTGTGTGTCTGGCGGGATATGCAGAACGTCTGGTGATTTTAAGTAAAGAGCTGACCAGCTGGTAAGTAAAGAGCTGTCCAGCTGGTAAGTAGAGAGCTGTCCAGCTCTCACGACGCAATGTTGAAAGACTTACTTTTAATGACTTTAATACTGCTAGTTATACAATCAAATGCAACACCAGCAAGCATAAAATACACAATATCTTACAATATGTCTATCCTCTTTTATATACAATCCAGGACGTGCAATACAATAATTAGCTGCTCAACAAAGACACTTAATCACCGAGGTTTGAAAGATGACAATGCCATGTTAGTTGTCAGACAACTGTTGGTTGAACAACAATTGTCATTCGCCCGCAAAGGGAAGTTGAGCCACATAATAATAATTATTATACAATTAGACTGATGGGTCTGCTTGTCGCCCCACATTAAAACTCATGATCAGGGTATGCAACATGCCAACCAGAATACGTCATTTTCTGTTACTTTCCTATTAAAGAACAACCTTAAGCCTATCAGCTTATTTGCATTTTTCACTGCAAATGCCGTATATACATTAATTTGTCAACCTTCACTAGCTTTTTCGTGTAAATGATTATGTTATCGGAGTTTATCTTCTTTAGCTCATCGCCGGTTTTGTGATGATGTAGAATGCAGTAGCCACTTCTGGACTATAAAGCAAATTCATTAAAACATAAAATTTTGATTTCTATGTAATTTAGTTACCCTAAGTAATTTATGGCCCAGCTATTTTAGGAACTTTATTGTTAATTTGCTCCTAGAGCCGAGGGTTTCTGAACTAATCGGAGCTATGCTTGAACAATAGGCCAGTCCTCTGTATATGAGAGTTTTACTTGCACTGTTCAAAATTCAGTATTGGATAATGTGTGAAAGTGCAAGTGTATTTCCACACACTACCAACTTGCTTTCTTTCCAGATCAGCATGATGATCTAATGTGTGTGTCTCTGGGTGTGTCAGTTGTGGGTCTCGGCGCTTGGCAGGGAGTCATAACCAGGCTTCTCTTAATAATTTTGTTGACTTCATGTTTTGCAATTGTTTTAATGATTTAAAACATGTAAAACAGACCCAGTATTGGTCTGCCAACGCACTGTCACGCAGTTCAGTGAGGATCGCG
Organism: Procambarus clarkii; assembly: GCF_040958095.1. Lineage (NCBI taxonomy): Eukaryota > Metazoa > Arthropoda > Malacostraca > Decapoda > Cambaridae > Procambarus > Procambarus clarkii. Next base: position 22,423,087 of record NC_091235.1, on the reverse strand, counting down.
GCAACAAGACAAATTGCAACACTGATACAAAAACATGAGTGAGTTTTCAGGGTAGAGTTGCAAATGGAAAATAACAAATCCCTAGTATGAAGGGCTTTAACTGTGAGTGGGTGGGCTCGTTCATTTCAAATGCATTTTCAATGTTGAGACAATAATTTTTTTCAGTGAACATTGTTGTGATCTTTTTTGGAAAGTGGTTAGAGTGAAGGGTATGCTGTATATAGTTTCTTCAGTGAACTTTGGATCAAGGATCCCAATAGAGTTTATCATGCACTATGATAGAATCTTTTCTAGTAATTCGCTGGCACTAGTGCATAAGGACAAGAATGCCTGTAGTGCTGCCTGTGTAGTTTTGGAAACGATTATTCTCGCCAGGTCAGACGAGCAGCGTCTTGCCTATATGTTGAGAGCACTTGGCTTGACACTCCCCGGGTGGTCATATAAATTCATGGGCAACAAATATATCTTTTTAAGGCATTGTGGTTTGTGTCCGGAGAGTTTTCTCATGAGCATGTTTGCTGTACCACTGCGCCACCCGTACCTCTTATGTGGTGTTGTGGTGCAGTGGTACAGTACATGCTTTTCATCACACGGGCAAATATTTAAGTCCCAGTCACGTCTCATGGAATTTTCATAGTGTGTGTGTGTGTGTGTGTGTGTGTGTGTGTGTGTGTGTGTGTGTGTGTGTACTCACCTAGTTGTACTCACCTAGTTGTGTTTGCGGGGGTTGAGCTCTGGCTCTTTGGTCCCGCCTCTCAACCGTCAATCAACAGGTGTACAGATTCATGAGCCTATCGGGCTCTGTCATATCTACACTTGAAACTGTGTATGGAGTCAGCCTCCACCACATCACTTCCTAATGCATTCCATTTGTCAACCACTCTGACACTAAAAAAGTTCTTTCACAAGCACACACAAAAAAGTTGTGTGTGTGTGTGTGTGTGTGTGTGTGTGTGTGTGTGTGTGTGTGTGTGTGTGTGTGTGTGTGTGTGTGTGTGTGTTTGTAATAAAAATAAATAACTAAAGTAAGAAAACCAGCCTTCACCTCTGTAGCTCTATATCTAACAGAGGGAGAAACTCGAACACTCAAAGACATAGCAAATCTTCCAGGAAGGTTTTATGCAAAGCGAAGAATGTTTTCTTAAACCAAGTGCGAGTCGGCCAAGTTTCTGGAAGACGCACGGGACCGTGAAAGTTTATGATTGCAAAAACTAAGTGATAAAGACGAAGGTAGAATTGAATTGCCTGTTGACGTCCCTTTTGTGGAGTTTAAACGCTTCCAGGGGGCAAAAAGTCAAAGATAAATCAGCCCAGGTGAGCATGGTGACACCCACACTAAAGATGGTGATCTAATGTTTTCTCTCTTTGCTTCACTATTACTCAGATATGTGTGGAAAGTTATATAGCTTGGAGTTAATTTGTTGATTAGGAAATGCGAAAATCAGGTTCTCCTTGCAAAATTTTGGTGCTGGGTCAAAGGCGAATCAGCCGCGGGAGGGTTATTAAAGCTACCACAAAATTATACTAACCAATTAGAATACTTTAGTGCTAATCATATATAGATACATAACTTAGAATTACAATTAACTTAGCCTATCCTAATATATATATATATATATATATATATATATATATATATATATATATATATATATATATATATATATATAATAATAATTCAAATAAAATAAATCTATATTATTATTAAAAACTATACAAGTCTAACCAATTTATATTAATTCAATATAACGTTTTTTTTATTTACTGAACAACAAGTAGAATTACTTGCGTTTTAATCATAGGTTTCAACATTTATTTTTAAGTTTAACATGAATAAGCAAGCTTGAGGTGAAGTGAACAAATACCGCGGACTTACTGGTGGCGACGGCACGAGCATCCTGGGCTCTTGAATTTTCCCAAATTTGTGAAGAATCATCGTCTTTCTCGTACTAAATATAAACATTTTCTTGAACGAGAGTTACGATTATCTGAACATGTGTTAATTATTCATTACATATGTAAGTTTTGGATGGTTATCTTGAGATGATTTCGGGGCTTTTTAGTGTCCCCGCGGCCCGGTCCTCGACCAGGCCTCCACCCCCAGGAAGCAGCCCGTGACAGCTGACTAACACCCAGGTACCTATTTTACTGCTAGGTAACAGGGGCATAGGGTGAAAAAAAACTCTGCCCAGTGTTTCTCGCCGGCGCCTGGGATCGAACCCAGGACCACAGGATCACAAGACCAGTGTGCTGTCCGCTCGGCCGACCGGCTCCCTTAGTATTAAAGCCAACATAATAACTTAATAACCCATCAAACTATACGTTAATTCTGCACATAGCCAGAGCAACAGTAAACTATCATTGAATATTCATCAATAAATAGGGTATTTATTTTGTTCTATATTCCCCCCTAACTTGAAATTGGTTTGCCTTGTTATTGAGGTTGCGGTCTATCAACCTCTAGTTGGGTTATTAAGTCCGCCGTAGCAACTTATTGAGACCAGTCAGCAAGGATACTTTAGTCTTGAACACTGGGCAGAACTACAATATACACATGTGTGTTTATACCAAAAGACAGAGTTCATCTCTGTATATATGCTTGATTATATTTGCACACTATACGGTAATGGCAAATTAAATATACCATTACGCACCGAAAACATAAAAAAGGATTTGTTGTTTTCACTTTACTTCAGACTCTGATTAAGCTTCACGTCGTACATTTATGTTTGATGATATATAACCATTGCATACACAAGTCAAAATTGCATACATTTTACTCAACGTTGCATATAACACACGCAATGTTGCATATATTGCACTTAACATTTTGTACACTGTATCAGCATCACCAATACCGTCCTCAACACAGCCAACGTTATACTGAACTTGCCAAATACTGAACTCAGCATAACAAACACTATACATCATAAACACTCTATTCAACATTACACACTCTGTAATGACAGGAACAACCACTGTACTCAACATTAGGTTAATTTGATGCCCGGTCCTAGAAACTAATGTGTTCTATTATTGTTTATGCAACAGCTTTAATTGTGAAGCACAGTGGCTGCCTTCTCACTACAGACTATACCCGTGTTCGACTCTTGGGCAGGGCGAGACGTTTGGGCACGTTTCCTTATACCTGTCACGTTCAGCCAGCAGTAAATAGGTACCCAGGAGTTAGGCGGCTCTTGTTGGGTACATCCTGGAAAAGGTTAATCGATGGCCAAGGGGGGATCTTGATAAGGCTTCCTGTTTCTATATATGTATGTTTGTTGTATATATATATGTATATATGTTTGTATATATATTTGTATCTATAGAACCTAAACAATGATTTCTGTAGATACAGATTCAATAAAGGGTCAGCTAAGAGAATATATTCCCATAGTTCTTTTAGCTGATTCTTTATTGAATCTGTATCTATAGAACCCAAACAATGAGTTCTATAGATACAGATTCAATAAAGAGTCAGCTAAGAGAATATATTCCCGTAGTTCTTTTAGCTGCTCCTTTATTGAACCTGTATTTATAGTACCCAAACAATGAGTTCTGTAGATACAGATTCAACAAAGGACCAGCTAGGGGAACTATGGGAATATGTTTCAAATATAAATAAGCCGAGGAATGAATAATTGCTGATGAAGTGGCATTGGGGATTGTGCTACCAGACTGCTGCTCTCTCTCTCTATCTCTCGGGTGAGGTTCGTTCTGGCATGACACGATAGAGGCACATACATTATTCAGTAGGAGCTTACTATTAACACGTCTGGAAGATCTACCAGCGCGGTCACTTTACAAAACCCCATTACACACAAGTTATGCAAATATCAGCCTCTAGCCAGCTCAGTTTATCTTGTGTGTGTATTTACTATTTGTATTTACTCATTGTGTCTGCAGGATCGAGTTGTTAGCTCTTGGACCCCCACCTTTCTAACCGACTTATTTGGCTCTAACACATTTGCCTATAAACTGACAAACTGTTCATTTGCCAGTTTACATGTAGACAATTACTGGAACCGTAATATGCTTTCAGAAGATCACAAATATCTAGATAACTATCCAAGTGGGGTAGCGGGGGGGGGGGGGGGGTGTGGTTTCTCATGGTAATGGACTTGGTCTGAGGACGGGCTCTACTGCTAAGTGAAGAGGTGCATCAAGTGAAAGAAACTCTGCCCATTTGTTGCTGATTCAGCCGGGAATCCAACCCGGTCCTTAGGACTACGGCCCCTGAGCGATGTCCACTTGTGTCTTCTCGCCTATTTGTGCCTGCAGGATCGATCTTACTCCTGTACCCCGCTATTTCTAGCCGCCGGTTGTCTACTGCAATGACTCCTGACCTATTTCCTTATTATGCCTGAAATGAGTTTGCCTCTACAACCTGCTCCTTTAAGTCATTTTATTTACTCACTTCCCTTGAGCTAAGAGAAAACTTCGTAACATCTCTGACACATCTGAGTGTGTGTGTTTGTGCGTGTGTACTCACCTATTTGTGCTTGCGGGGGTTGAGCTCTGGCTCTTTGGTCCCGCCTCTCAACCGTCAATCAACTGTGTGTGTGAGTGAGTTGTGTGCGTGCGTGTGCCCTGTACTCGTGAAGTCTGCATTCTTTTTGGAATGCAGATAGATATTAAAATAATATTGACCTAAAAAACATCGTTGTAAATTAGGTGAGTCTATACGTATATTAGGTGAGTCTATATGTATATTAGGAGAGTCTTATATGCTGACATATACAATCATCACGAAACTCCCCGACTGCTCTCACCACAAGCCACTGTATTTAACTGAAAACACACTTGTAATACCATGAACATTTCACATCAGTGATTAAAGCAAATAATCTTCACCAAAAACAATGGTTTTGTATAAAGTACTTATGCCAGGTGATGTACTGGAGTATGCAGAACTGGCACCAGACGAAACTCTTCAGAGTTTAGACATTTACCATGAAACTGGATCCAGAACTGAGGGGACTGGAGTACAAGAAAAGCATTAGGGAGCTGGATAATTAAATAACTTAAATTACATTAAATAATAGAGGGCAAACTGGAGATATGATCGCGATATGCCAAATTCTTATAGTATTGACAAGACGATTAGCGTGTACTCAAAAGAGTGAGAAATGAAGAATTTAAGCTAAAGTCACTGGAATATATGGAAATATTTCTCTTGCCTAAGAATAGTAAGTGGAATACACTTGCTGACGAGATATTCGAGACCAACATTATATATACACAACAGTTTTCCTAATACCTTTTACATTATTCGTCTTGTCCCAGTCATCGATAACTTCGCCAATGCAACATTCGTCTTGGAGCGCAGTGTAGGGATGTTTTCACTTGCACATGCACCACATTTGTAAGCCTTGTCTTAATTCTGATTTTTTTCCTTAACTCTCTACTTCTGGTCCATAAAAGTGGACCAGAGTTAAGAATTAAGACCATATCTGGTCTTAATTCAGAATATGGTTCCTCGTGGGTTCCTGAGCGAGACATTGTCGCAGTCAATCCAATACAAGGCAGCCAAGACAATAATGAGTAATACACGTGCAGGCGATGAGTCACAATAACGTGGCTGATGTTGACCAGACCACACACTAGAAGGTGAAGGGACGACGACGTTTCGGTAATACACGTCTGCTCGTTACGATTCTCCTTGCCCAAATGAAGATTATACTCAGCGAAGGGAAGGGAACTATCAGGAGAAAGCGCCAAGCCATTACGACTATAGAGCTCTTGGAAGGGGTCAGGATAAGGATTTGGGATGGGACGGGGGGAAGGGATGGTAACCCTTACGATTATACTCACTCACCTCACTATTATACTCACCCACCTCATTAATATACTCACCCACCTCACTATTATACTCACCCCAGCATAGTTCCCAAAATAAGAGGATTAAGCTTGGAAGACAAGTAATGGAAAATAAATCTAACGAAACTGAGAGACAGAAAAAAACAAATTGATTATTACAATTCCAGACAAAATACTAAGACGAATAGACACAAGTGACAGGAACAGCCGTTACAATTTAGAGAACATAGAACAAATTGATAACAGTTAGAGTTCAAATGCAACTGTGCCACAAAGTTGAGAGGAAACATATAAAATCTATGCAAGTCGATTATGCGTAAAATGACCTGAAAGAAGATGTATAAACCACCTACAAAGAAAGTCCACTTCGGGCTCACCATAGCCCGTGATACTTGGAACTTTTAATCCGAGTAGCTGAATCTAAAACAACAAAACCTACAACAGCACAGTTTCAAAAACAAATACAATCGCGAAACAAAAACATCAAAAGATTTAGAAAGGTATGCCACCAGACTCGTCCCGGAACTGAGAGGTATGAGTTACGAGGAAAGACTAAGGGAGCTGAACCTCACGTCCCTGGAAAACAGAAGAGTAAGGGGAGACTTAATAACCACTTACAAAATCCTCAGGGGAATTGACAGGATGGACAAAGACAAACTCTTCAGCACGGGTAGAACACGAACAAGGGGACACAGGTGGAAACTTAGCACCCAAATGAGTCACAGAGACATTAGAAAGAATTTTTTTCAGTGTCAGAGTAGTTAACAAGTGGAATGCATTAGGCAGAGATGTGGTGGAGGCTGAATCCATACGCAGTTTCAAATGTAGATATGATAGAGCCCAGTAGGCTCAGGAATCTGTACACCAGTTGATTGACAGTTGAGAGACGGGACCAAAGAGCCAGAGCTCAACCCCCGCAAGCACAACTAGGTGAATACACACACACACACACACAGGGAGTCTGGAAGCTGAGTGGACAGCGCGCAGGACTCGTAATTCTGTGGCCCGGGTTCGATTCCCAGACCAGGCAGAAACAAATGGGCAAAGTTTCTTTCATCCTGATGCCCCTGTTACCTAGCAGTAAATAGGTACCTGGGAGTTAGACAGCTGTTACGGAGCTGCTTTCTGGGTGTGTATGTGTGTGGAAAAAAAATAGTAGTAACAGTTGATTGACAGTTGAGAGGCGGGCCGAAAGAGCAAAGCTCAACCCCCGCAAGCACAACTAGGTGAATATACATATGTAGGACAGCCCAATATACAATGGTGAACAGCGAACGTAACAAAGGAAGAATTACAAATGCTAACCCATTCTTCAAAAATAAGCAATGACTAAGAGCAAAAATAATAAGCAAGTGAGCGCGAAGAACACAGAGAACAAGATAACACATTACTACACCTTCAAGAGGCCAAGGAAGCAATACATTAGCACAAGACGGGAAACAAAAAATCAATATGATAATGCCGTAGCCTTCTATCTTGAGGTTATCTTGAGAGGTTTTCGGGGCTTTTTTTAGTGTCCCCGCGGCCCGGTCCTCGACCAGGCCTCCACCCCCAGGAAGCAGCCCGTGACAGCTGACTAACACCCAGGGACCTATTTTACTGCTAGGTAACAGGGGCATAAGGTGAAAGAAAATCTGCCCATTGTTTCTCGCCGGTGCCTGGGATGGAACCCAGGACGACAGGATCACAAGTCCAGCGTGCTGTCCGCTCGGCCGACCGGCTCCTGAAGCTCAGGAGCCGGCTCCTGAAGCTACCGTCTTAACGGTAACGGAATAACCAAGGCTGAAACACATCCATACAAGAGGAAACAATTAGAAACTGACCAAGTAACTGGGCTGAACAAGAACTCAAGAAGCCAAACCGTAAATGATAAGAGACAATCACCACGGAGCGAGACTCCAGGAGGAATTCAAGACTGAGCCTAAGCACTTTTTAGACTCCCAGAGGCTCCCAACCTTCAGCAGGTCGTTCCTACTTATGCCACAACATCCATGTGAATGTTGCTGCTGTTAAAGATTCGCTACCTGGAACAAAGTTCCAAGTAGCACGGGCTATGGTGAGCCCGTAGACACCATCCATGTGAATCATCCCCCTCCAGCGAAAAGATACACCCTTTAACTTTACTCCTAACAATGGAGATTTGATATAATTTATATAAGATTTCTTTATATATAACATCCCTCGTGAATAATGACTATTAATGACTAATAACACAAAGAGATAAAATGAATAAAATATTACTGACATATTTCAGATAAAATAATGCATCTTTCCCCTCCCCCCCAAATTCCCCTGTCGTGAAAATCCCAACTACCCCTGGTAATGGACTTCTGGGGAAAGGGGGGAAGTTTAGTTAAGTTTACCTGGTAAGAAAATGGCAGATGTCCATAGACAATGAGAGAGAGAGAGAGAGAGAGAGAGAGAGAGAGAGAGAGAGAGAGAGAGAGAGAGAGAGAGAGAGAGAGAGAGAGAGAGAGAGAGAGAGAGAGAGAGATTGATTGTTGCCAATAATAAACTGGCGGCTAGTTTATTAAGCACCCCATACCCATGTGGTAAGGCAAAAAGCATTACAGAGGGCACAAAAGGTCTTTATCAGACCTCAACTTACATAAACAATTTCATCAATCCTTTACATAAACTACAATGTCAGCTAGTTACAGAGAATGTTATATTTAAAGAGCTATATATTTATAGTAAGTCATTATACATTAATGGTAGGTCTTATCGCTAATACATAATTGTTTGAACAATGGAGATATTACAGTCATTGGGGAGCTGCTGTCTATTATTAGTCTTCACAATACACTATTTGTTTCTTAACCTCATATATCGTTTATCTACTGGAAACGAAATATGGATACAGTGCAAGGATTTCAGGTATTTTATCCATGGCAATAAGATAGGTTGCCATATCATACAGCGTGAGCTTAGATTTATCTCTAAATGGCTCAAGAGAGAGCTACAAAGATTCCTGTATCACAATAGATGCAAAAAAATCATATGCTTTCAGTATACTACTTGCAGTGATGTATAATGACTCACTGCAGCGGGAGGAGCTGTCATCCCGCTCCAGTGATGACATACACATACACACTTATGTTAAGCAAACAAGCACATACATACTTTGCGCTAAGTAAAAGCATGCAGACTTGTGCTAGTTACACACACACTTGGGCTAAACAAACACACACATGTCAACAAAAACACACACACACACACCTGTGCGAAACAAAAACACACACACACCTATGCAAAACATACACACACATATGTTAAACAAACACACACACGTGTTAAACAAACACACACAAATTAAACAAACACACATGTGTTAAACAAACACACACATATGTTAAACAAACACACACGTGTTAAACACACACACCTGTGCTAAACAAACACACATCTGTGGTAAACAAACAAACACACACACACTTGTGCTAAGCCAGCACCTACACCCACAATTATAAGTACAATAGAAAGTCTACTCATAGATATTCTCTTCAAGAGTAGTCATCCTCAACCTGCCCCCCCATGACGTCACACAACGTGGTAATTAAATACCAACCAAGTTTGTACTAATTGCCACTAATACCCCACTCGACTCTTGTACGGCGGGATGTTAACTGCTACTGTGATTTGCATCCCTCATCATGTTCATGTCAGGTATGTGATTAATTGAAGAACTTAGTTCCCTGCTCTGAAAATCGCTAGCCACCCACCTCTGAAAGTCACTCTAGGTCTCCTGATCCACTGCCTTTCCCACCTATACCAAATCCATTTCATAACCGCTAATCACATAAATCCGCCCTTCATCCACTCACAACCAACCACCACAAGCTCCACTGGGAGAGACAATATTAACTTTGGTGGATTTTTAATCTCCTTCAGGAATATATTCACTGAAAGGTGTTCCCCACTTCTCAGTGTATACATACACAGTTTACTTCAGTCGTGGAATGTGTTCAGGGCTAAAGTATACTTGCTAGTTGGTCAGTAAAAAATTGTGGTAACCTTAATAACCCTCCAGAGGTTGACAGGCCTTATGCCCTACACCAAACCAAATCTCCTGAGATAAAAACACAAACACACGCAAGATGACAGGAAGATAACAGTTGTGCTGAGCAATTAAAAACTAATATATATACAAATAAAAAGTCTGGAGAGAATAGCGTCTGCTATTAAGTGACTAGGACGACCTCCTCTACCCAACTCTAAAGATTCCCAACAAAATATATTTATCAACAGCTCCATTATTACGACATCCATCATCCCAGAACGTTTCTATCCTTGTCGGCTAGGTACGTAGGCTGCCAGAAGGGCTGTGGCACTATCGACTACACATTCGTTACTGCGTACTTAATTTGTGGAGCATGTGAGTGTAAGTGAGACATGAATTTAATGCATATTGAGTAAGACTTGTTGTTAGGTTAATAGTATATATAAAGAAAATAAACAACGCTGATCCTGATTTTTGTCTTCGTCACCTGTCTTGAAGTTGACTAAGCTTTTTGCATCATGATGAGGAACGGCTGACTACCTAAATAGCCACTTCTGCATGGCTGACGTGATATATATATGTATCAATGTTCAAGTAAGACGGTTTAAATAAATTGTGTTGTACGTGGAGATGCCTGCCTTGAGAAATTAATGTCTCAAAAATAGTCAAATTTCAAAATAAATTATTTGCGAAACAAAAGACGAAATATGGGAAGACCCAGGAAGCGACTGCCTGGACAGACCGTGATGGTGGCCATGGTTTAAGCCTTTTTATTCACATTATTCTTTGAGCTTTACGTAGCAAAGATAAAAATGGCATGAAATGGTTGCCAGAGTATTTGAATCCTTGAGGAAGCATTTCAAACTAAACATATATTTTAAATCCAATCACTATTAGAACTGATATAAATACAATTAGAGGTAGTTTTACACTATATATTTAAGTCCTGGACTATATTAGGAGTGAAGAATACTTGCTGGTTGGTCAGTAAGCTATTGTCGTCGTATTCTTAATCTTCACGCCGTAGAAAAGCTTTTCAAGTCCAACATCCTGAACCAATCCTGAACTTAGTTCAGGACTATATAGTATATTTAATATATACACACCAAAAATCAGGGAAAACGTTTCAGTGTATCTTTCCGTACTTTTATTTTGTTGGGCTTAAGTCCCGCCTCAACATCTGGAAGGTTATTAAGACCACAATTGCTTCCTGACCAACCAGCAAGGTTATTTTAACCCTGGACATAGTGAAGGAATAAACTTCCGTGTGTATACACCGAAAAGTAGAGGCCACTTTTGGATTACATAACATGTGGTTTCAAGACTAGGTTTGATGTTGAGCTTAAGGCCTATCCAGCTGTCGAGGGTTATTAATTAAGGCAAGCTAATGCTCACTAACCAACCAGCAACTAACCAACTAATATTTTAGTTTTGGACAGAGCTCAATATTTAACTATACTCTCTGTATACAGTATTTACAAAAAATCGTAAGCACCTTGGAGTATATATTCTGTGTTTAACGAGAATTCATGCCCGCATGATATTATCTAAATGACTGAGGATCACAAAGTTTAATTCTACAAAAACATTAAACTGGCGTTCTTTCATTGATGTCAATATTGCCGGCTTGTGTGTTACCTTTCTGACGTGGTATAGACACTGTTCTTCACTGTTACACTGTAACAAATTTTATGAAATTGAATAATACTGCTTGAGTCGTGTGAGGTAAATTGTTCGCGCCAAAAGAACCCAACGATACGAACTGCGATAAGAATCTTTCTCGCTGACAGTGAAGACACTCCTTAAGGCATCGTTTTCTTTGTTAGCACTGTCATGGAAATTTCTCTTGTTCTCTGTTTTACTCTTGGTTGCTTTGCTAATTGGAGCTGAAGAAGAATTCCTCCTGGAACAGACAAGCGCCAGGACTGACGTGCCACCAATGGCGTGTTGAGCACTGAGCCGATTATCAAGACCAAAGCAGAGTTCTGCAGGTATTGTGCCTCGCTGCCATTGTTGTGCGGAATACGAAGGGCCTCGTGGAATGAAACCCCGACGATAAATACAAAAACACAGCAGAATTCCAACTTTTTATCTTGCTGGAACAAACGGCCATCGCCGTCAGGTTATCAAGAGCCATCGACCACTACTAACGGGGTGGGTAAGTGTGTATTAATTCTCTTTGTCTTTCCTTCCGTTGGTGGAGATAGCGCAGGGCGGGCGGGGCGCAGTGAAGCTGCGCTGTCTTCTGACTTGTACGGTTCACAATACAGCCTTGTGTCCCACTACCATCTTTTTGTACATTTTCCAGACTGGCAATTTATTTCTCAAAGCCGAAGCTTGTCAAATGAATTGTAAATAACTATGTACGTGCGTAAATATATACATAAATAATAATATTTACTAAAATAAATGATTAGATAAATTTTCTTACTCTTCTGTACCCAATTTTAGTCTAATACATAATCATGTCATATAGCAGAACAAGTTATCGAGAGTAGGAAGGAAATGATACGATTACATGCTCTACTTCCTGTATAAATTGTTTAAGAGGGTAAGTGTCATCAGAGGCCCAAGATCCTTCAATCACCTTCAATTCTACTCCCCGAGCCCGGCCTGAGGCCAGGCTCTTTAATAAATATTGGAATTAAGGTAGAAATCTTCAAGACAGAACTTTCTGCATATACTTTCCACCAGCTGAGGCCTCCAGACCTCGTTGGAGGCAAAATGATGGTTCAAATCCCCACAATGTTTCAACAGATTTTCTCAACTTTGTGCATGTTTTGCTACATCAGATCGACACATGAGAACCTTGGCCTCGGGTCGAGTTGCGGGATTAAGACTTTAATAACTTGTCAGTAAACCACAAATTATTACTGACGAAGGGAGAAGCACTCGCATTATTTGGGAACCAGGAGCTAGAGCTCAGTTATTGCAAAAATTATTTGTTGATTGCCCGAACCGGCACAGAAACACACACACACACGTATACACACACACACACACACGCAAAGATACACATCGACGAGCAGTTCTCAAGACACTGGGCCATGAAAAATGGATAAACATGGAGAGAGAAGCTTCTTCAGTGAGAAACTACTGAGAGGAATCCACTTGGAATGAAAGTAGTGGAGGTTAATTCTATGCAAAGATTTAAATTAAAACGGTCAAACCCGAATCACCGAATCAGTTTAGTGAATCACCTCAAAATTTCGACGTAGAAAAAAAAATTTGTGCCGAAAATCAACGCCAAAAAATTAATACTTTTTAAATATTTTTAATATATCTCAAAGCTATATATATATATATATATATATATATATATATATATATATATATATATATATATATATATATATATATATATATATGTCGTACCTAATAGCCAGAACGCACTTCTCAGCCTACTATGCAAGGCCCGATTTGCCTAATAGACCAAGTTTTCATTAATTAATTGTTTTTCGACTACCTAACCTACCTAACCTAACCTAACTTTTTCGGCTACCTAACCTAACCAAACCTATAAAGATAGGTTAGGTTAGGTGGGGTTGGTTAGGTTCGGTCATATATATACGTTAGTTTTAACTCCAATAAAAAACATTGACCTCATACATAATGAAATGGGTAGCCTTATCATTTCATAAGAAAAAAAATTGAGAAATTATATTAATTCAGGAAAACTTGGCTTATTAGGCAAATCGGGCACTGCATAGTAGGTTGAGAAGTGCGTTCTGGCTACTACAGACATATATATACGACAGGTACGGCAGGTACGACATATATATATATATATATATATAATATATATATATATATATATATATATATATATATATATATATATATCCAATATATCCAAAAGCTGCTTTTGGATATATTTTTAATATAACAAAAGTTGCTTTTGGATATTGTGCTCTCTGTGGAATAACATGTATGAGAGAGAATGATATGTATGACAGAACATGTGGATATAAGGATGATAAGTACTCACCTAGTTGTGCTTGCGGGGGGGTTGAGCTTCGGCTCTTTGGTCCCGCCTCTCAACTGTCAATGAACTGGTGTACAGATTCCTGAGCCTGTTGGGCTCTAAGTGTGAAAGAACATGTGGATATGAAGATGATGCGTGTGGGAGTACATGTGGGGTAAAAACACACACACACACACATGTTCTGTGTGTGGAAATTACATTTCCACATGTATGTGGAAATGTTTAGTGGGTGCAAGAGCTGCACCTTCAGGGTCACGGGTGCAAGCAGAGGGAACTATCCTCATATTTATGTATGTACGCGCGTCTGTATGCAGATGAACACACGAGCTGCAATTGCAGTTCTGTTGAGTACCTTGTCCCAATTCATCACAAATCATTGTAATTAACCACAGAATAATTTATCACAGTACGTTAAACTAGCAACTGTGTAAATCAGTATAATACTGAGGTGTATGGGAGCACTAGTGTATGAGGAGTATGAGGTTACTCGTGTATGAGGAGTATGGGGACACTCGTGTATGAGAAGTATGAGGTTACTCGTGTATGAGAAGTATGGGGACACTCGTGTATGAGAAGTATGAGGTTACTCGTGTATGAGAAGTATGGGGACACTCGTGTATGAGAAGTATGAGGTTACTCGTGAGATAGGGGGACACTCGTGTATGAGAAGTATGAGGTTACTCGTGTATGAGTAATACACATTTCTACGGTTTCAAAATAGTGAGTCTATGGGACTATCAAAGGTCTTCTGAGGTCAACTACTGATGACCTTCACCAGGAGGGTCATCTTCACCTGACACTACTCTAACAAGCTGTTGTTTGTTGTTAAAGATTCAGCTTCTAGGAAACAAAGAGTTCCAAGTAGCACGGGCTATGGTGAGCCCGTAGTGGACTTTACCTGGCACAGGAGCGGGGGATGTGCCTAACTAGCCAATAACCCACGTACATAAAGGCCGGTAACCTCCCTTTATAACAACTAAAAACTCACAATACTTAATATAACCACAAGGCCAGGCGGAGTGCCAACCATAACGTTTGAGTGATCATCATCTACTTACAATTAGATTAAACTACTCATGCGTCAAATCAAATCGAGAATTATAATTCCTCCACCCTCCCCCGTGTGTAGTCAGTAGAGTGCAATCTATAACTGTCATATAAACATTATAGGTACATCTATAATTCTGAAGTCGGAACCCGAGGTAATCCTGAATGATCACCAAGCTGGGGGGGGGGGGGGGTTCTTGGAACGAAAACGCTAAGATGGTTTATAATTGTATTTCATTTGTCCGCTGTATTAGCGCGTGGCGGCCCTCAATGGTGTCCATATGTGTCTGTTGGTACTGTGCCTACAGACTATAGGTTTTGTAGGCGGCAGTACATCCCTGTCTGTCTCTCTCTCTCTAGTGCTATACAGTCGTAATGGCTTGGCGCTTTCCCCTGATAATTCCCTCCCTTCCCTGCCATTCATAAGACTTCTCTCTCTCTCTCTCCTCTATCTCTCTCTCATCTCTCTCGTCTCTCTCTTTCTTCCTCTCTCTCTCTCCTCTCTCTCTCTCTCTTAACCCCTCCTCTCTCTCTCTCTCTATCTCTCTCTCTCTCTTACCCCTCCTCTCTCTCTCTCTCTCTCTCTCCTTCTATATGCAGTATACTCTCACCCAACGCTTCGCGAGAGCGCCTTGGCCTGGGTTCGTATTCCTGGCCGGGGAGGATTGACTGGCTGCGCCAATCCTTACCGTAGCCTATGTTCACCCAGCAGTGAATGGATACCTGGTTGTTAAACGATTTGGCGGGTCGTATTCCAAGTCAAGTATTTGGCGGCCAACGCCATACGACTATATAGCACTGGGAAGGGGTCGGGATAAGGATTTGGGATGGGATCGGAGGGAAGAATGGTGTCCAACCACTTGGACGGTCGGGGATTGCACGCGAAGCCAGACCGTCACTCTACCGTCTAGCCCAAGTGGTAGGACAAAAAAAATAGAAAGCGTACGTGGGAATAACTCTCAAATAAAATTAATGAATCGCAAAACCAATAATTGTAAATTATAGATTGGATGATCGTAAATTGGTTTCCAATTACAGAGTATTAAGAAATGTATTAGGGCTTATCCTGGTTTTCCTCAATAAGATCTAAGCCAAAGATTTCTCATGGTGCATGTCATAACAGTTGCCTAATTCCTACCAAATCTATTTAATGCTAGGTGAGTAGAAGCCATCAGGTGTCAGCAAACGTGCATTACTCGGGAGCCGAACCCGGGAACCATTTGATTCAAAACAAAAATTATACAACAAAAAGCCAGTTTTGTATCATTTTTATAATTAAATATAGTAAAAATTTTTTAATTATAGTAATATTTAATTATAGTAATAATTTTTACAAAGATAATTTTGCTTTAGGCGATAAATGGACCACTAAATAAGTATTGTATGATTTATTTTACAAGTATACATCCATCTTTGAAGAGTATCCTGGTGGTGGAAACTGTAAAAAAAAAAAAACTCCTATCCTCCTGTCCCCCACCACCTACCATCCCTCACCCACTACCCACCCCATCACCCCTATCACCCCTAACCCAAATCACCCGTCCCCCTCCCCTGACTCCCCCGTTGAACAAAAAGTTGGGAACATGATAAATTATGTTAAGGCAAATTTCATTTTAATATAGTTTTTCCTTCTAATTACTGTGCCTGCTTGCGAGGCTTAGCATGGCGCTGCCTCTCTCTGCGTGTACTCACCTGCTGGTGCTTGCGAGGCTTAGCATGGCGCTGCCTCTCTCTGCGTGTATTCACTTGGTGGTGCTTGCGAGGCTTAGCATGGCGCTGCCTCTCTCTCTCTGCGTGTACTCACCTGCTGGTGCTTGCGAGGCTTAGCATGGCGCTGCCTCTCTCTCTGCGTGTATTCACTTGGTGGTGCTTGCGAGGCTTAGCATGGCGCTGCCTCTCTCTGCGTGTACTCACCTGCTGGTGCTTGCGAGGCTTAGCATGGCGCTGCCTCTCTCTCTGCGTGTACTCACCTGCTGGTGCTTGCGAGGCTTAGCATGGTGCTGCCTCTCTCTCTGCGTGTATTCACTTGGTGGTGCTTGCGGGGTTGAGCTTTGGCTCTTTGGTCCCGCCTCTCAAAACTCAATCAACTGGTGTACAGATTCTTGAGCCTACTGGGCTCTATTATATCTACATTTTAAGCTGTGTATGGAGTCAGCCTCCACCACATCACTGCTGAATGCATTCTACCTGTTAACTATGCTGACACTAACAAAAATCTTTCTAATGTCTCTGTGGCTCATTTGGGTACTCAGCTTCCACCTGTGTCCCTTGTTCATGTTCCACCCGTGCTAAAGAGTTTGTTTTTGTCCACCTTATCAATTCCTCCGAGAATTTTGTAGGTGGTGATCATGTCTCCCCTTACTCTTCTATTTTCCAGGGACGTGAGTGTCAGCTCCTTTAGCCTTTCCGCGTAGCTCATACCTCTCAGTTCCGGAACTAGTCTGGTGGCATACCTATGAATCTTCTCCACGAAAATGCATCCAGCCCACATTTCTCTTTCTAATTTTTGTTGCTTGGTCATATAATTCTATTAATCCTGCGAGGCACGATTTACCATCCCTGAACCCATGCTGGTGGTGTTACAAAGTTATTTCCCTTCCTACGAGTCTTTTCCTCACGTTATTCTCCATCACCTTGCATGGTATCACTTCTTAATGCATTCCATTTGTCTACTACTCTCACACTGAAAAAAATCTTTCTAACGTCTCTATGGTTCATTTGGGCACTCAATTTCCACCTGTGTCCTCTTGTGCGTGTGCCCCTTGTGTTAAATAGTCTGTATTTGTCCACCCAATCAATTCCTCTGAAAATCTTGTATGTGTGTAAGTGTGTGCGCGCGCGCGTGCGCTGGGTGTTATCTGCCAGATGGGAGGAACTGGCTAAATCTTTTGTCTTGGTAAACAACCCGTCCTCTCAACTAATAGATCGCATTTTTAACGTTTTGGTAACCAACGTTACAGTCTGTTATGAAAAGTAACGTCTGAAATATCTACGTTTTCTATGCTTCGGACTCAGTGGGTTGCTTAGTTTTAAACGTTTCTTGTTAGGTTAGGAGGCTGGATTTTTTACGGAGTGGCAAATAAAGAGAACGGGCTGCTCAGACTTGTTGGCTGAGGGGGTGAAGTGAAGAGGGGTGGCTGGGGCTGGGGGGCAGTGGTTATAGGGGGGTATACTGTGGCCCCGCGGGAGGGGGGGAAGAAATACTGTTGCCCCCGGGGGGGGGAGGTAGGGGGGTTGCCGAAGAACCGGTCGACCACCTCACAAGCGGAAGAGTGTCTGGGGGAGACTGGGAGATACTGTGAGGTTCTCACAGTATGATATTCCCGTGGGTGTGGTTCTTTGACGCTTCCAATTTTACTTAATAGGATGTTAAGGTTTTCTCCATTGTGGTGGACGGGGAGCATGGTAGACTTACCGAGGGGGTAGAAATAGCCTAAGCTACTCTATCCCTTTGAGATGTATTTCTTGCTTATCTCAATAAACATACTTGAACTAGACTTACCGAGTTCTTCCTTGCCAACGACTGACCTTTCCCAAGTTCTAACAACACTCTACTGTCTTTCAGTTATCTATTTACTGCTAGGTGAACAGAGGAATCAGGAGTAAGGAAATATTCCCAGACACTTCGCTCTGCCCGAGAATCGAACACAGTCGCTTGTGAACCGAAAGCATTTATAACGAGAACCGCGAGTTAACAAAATAAATAGTTTGTAAAATGACCGAAGATAATAGATTCATCTTGGTTATGATGATCATTTGAGATTGTTGGGTCTGTGAACTTGGGTGTGTCTGTGGTACTGAACTTCCACGGTGTGAGGCGGGCCCATAACGGGAGTTTTAAAGCTTGATATCTGATGCTAAAACGTTTGATGCGATTTTAGGGTCAGTAATGTGATCAAATGAACAAATCCACAAGGGCCGTGACGAGGATTCGAACATAATATAATGGTCGAATCCTCGTCACGGCCCTTGTGGATTTGTTCATTTGATGCATCACGTTAGTGTGATCTCTGTGTGTGTCAGTAATGTGATGTTTTGGGAATGTAAAACTAATATATTTGTTTGTGTATTGTTAAGAAAAAGGTGATGTGGCCTGTATTTCTCTGCCCTGCCGATCTCTGCCCTGTACGTACCCAGGGTTTAGCAAGTCTGAGGTTATCGTGAGATGATTTCAGGGCTTAGCGTCCCCGCGGCTCAGTCCTCGACCAGGCCTCCTTTTTTTTGTTACAGATCCCCAGGAAGCAGCCCGTAGCAGCTGACTAATTCCCAGGTACCTATTTACTGCTAGGTGAACAGGGGCAGCAGGGTCAAAGAAACTCTGCCCATTTGTTTCCGCCTCCATCGGGTATCAAACCCGGAACCTTAGGATTGCGAATACCGAGCGCTGTCCACTCAGCTGTCAGGCCCCTGAGGCTAAGATATGATGCACAGATATAGGCATACAGTTTCCTGATCCTTATACTCTCTTATATTATATGAGTGGTGTAATGTACTATGGGTGTAATGTAACCCTTTTTGTGTAATGAAATTTTAAATAAAGTTAGATATATATACACACACACTAAAAGAATAGGGGTGGTAGGGGAAGAAAATATCAAAGTGTTCAGTGAGGATCCACAAGGTCATCTCTGAGAACTCATTATTTTCTTCTCCGAGGCTATGGGTCCCTACACTTGCACCAGAGGTGGTACCCCTTTTATATGTGTGTGTATATATATATATATATATATATATATATATATATATATATATATATATATATATATATATATATATATATATATATATATACAATGACACTTAACTTGATGGAGAAATAATGTCAGAAGACTTAGGAAGCATACAAGCCTACAAGCCCACAAAATACATATTTACA
This sequence comes from Procambarus clarkii, assembly GCF_040958095.1. Classification (NCBI taxonomy): domain Eukaryota; kingdom Metazoa; phylum Arthropoda; class Malacostraca; order Decapoda; family Cambaridae; genus Procambarus; species Procambarus clarkii. The sequence goes on along the minus strand of NC_091235.1, from coordinate 22,403,359 downwards.
CGTAAAATACTCTTAATTTACAACTAGTTTCAAAGCCTGGTAAGTAAAAGCGTAAGGTACCTATATATAAATTTACTAAAAGGGTAACCGGCTGCAGCCGGGTCCCTCCCCCCCCCTTCCTCCCTCTTCCAAACCCCCTTTCTCATATCTTTCCCAATTCCCAACTTTATTCCCATTCACCCACCTCTCCCACTTTCTCCTCTCGTTCCCTCTCATCCATCCACTTCATCTTTATCCTCCCATTTTCCCTCACCGTCTCCCCTCTCTTTTTTTCACCTCTCCTTAAACATCTCAGATTCTCATTCCCACTCTCTTCAAACTGCCCTTCAAGCTAGTTACACAATTGTCTGTTTCTTTTACATAAATACTCGTTCATAGATGAATAGTCTTTTAATATATAACAAGCGATTCAATACGTATTGTAATGGAGGTTAGAGTAATAGTATTAGCTAGAGGTGTGAATTGTTTGTTAACAATGACACAAATCATCAGGTACATATTTAGCCATATATCTGCATTAATTAACAAATAAAATTCATCATTCATTTGTGTTGATGAATGTGCAAAAAAAAATGTGGAAAAGAAATCTGTGGGTGAGAATTCATGGTGAATGGAACAGTAATGGAAGCTGTTGAAGAGTTTAAATAACTGGGTTATGTGATTTACTAAGGAGGTATTTGTACAAGCGAGTGTAGAGTGAGTCAGGGTTGGGAAGCCTCTGGTGCAATATTAGCTCTGGTTAGGAAGATTAAGATAAAGGAAGCGGCAAGAGGACTGCATGCACGAGTGGCTGTTCCAACGCTAATGTGCAGATGTGGAACGATGGAATGTTGTGCGTTGCACAAATCACCAGTTGAAACAGGAGAAATGGATAGGTGAGTAAAATCATTCCTTCGTTTTGTGTCGGCCTTAACGCCTCAATCTTTGGAAGGTTATTTAGGCAACAGCTTACTGACCAACCAGTCAGTATACTTTACTTCAGTTCTGGTCTATAGAACTGAAGCTCTATATCCAGAGCTCTATATCCAGAGAGACTTTAGCTCTATATCCAGAGCTAAAGTCTCAGAGTTATAAACACTGAGAAGCGGCTAACATCGTCTGGTGTAGACCACATACTAGAAGGTGAGGGGACGACGACGTTTCGGTTCGTCCTGGACCATTCTCGAAACGTCGTCGTCCCTTCACCTTCTAGTGTGTGGTCTGGTCAGACTACTTCAGCCACGTTATTGTGACTCATCGCCTGCATTCTGGTGTAGACATCCCTGTGAAAATTAATTGCACCTCGGTATGTATTCATAGAGAATTCATTATTAGACGAATTAAAAGCTTGATATTTGTGTAGTAAGATTGCAGTATGGCTGAATAGTATGGCAATAAAATATTATTTAAGGGAATGTACTTTAATACGTTAGTTGGTAGAAGAAAAATGTGAAATATCAAGGGTACTGGGCAGATGTGATTAGTTAGAGCAAGTGCTGAGGAAGCATGTGTCTCATGCCCACTCTATACTTTAAGTAGCAGGGAACAAAGATGCTCTCAAGGGGGTTAGGCTGAATAAATGAATATTATTTTGACTGCTAACATGGAACAAGAAACACACTACAACAAATGGATGTTGAAGCTGAGAGATAGTGTTGTGGAGAATTTGAGAGTGATAGTGCTTGAGTTGTGTGATGATGGTGAAAGTAGATGTTGTGTTGTGACACCTGTCACTGAGTAGCTTGAGCATTAGTTTTTTTTAAACCTTGTTCTCTAATGACAAAGGCCTCTACACAGAAAGTGGTAATGATGAAGTTGTTGATTTTGATAGTGATGCTGCTGTTGATGATGATGATGATGCTGAAGCTGATCCTATAAGATATATCAAGGACCGATTTATAAAAATACCGATGCACGAAATCAAAAACATTTAAACATCTCTGAAATTCTAGCCTGAGTAATCATGCTTGCTTTCTCAGCATTCTTCCACCACGACCTCATCTCGGTAACAGATTCCTCTACCCTGTGTCCACACTCGGACGCACGACCGCTTCGTTGTGATCAACACAAGTGACCACGACCAACCAAACAGGAACCTGACCGCCCACAGACAACACACGAGTGAAAACTGGAGCTGAAATGCACCAGTTGTTGTTTTTATGGAGTAGCCTTAAGTGCCCCATTCTCCCCTCCAGGGGCCAGATTCACGAAGCAGTTACGCAAGCACTTGCGAGCCTGTACATCTTTTCTCAATCTTTGGCGGCTTTCTTTATAATTATTTAACAGTTAATGAGCTCCGAAGCATCAGGAGGCTGTTTATAGCAATAACAACAGTTGATTGGGAAGTGTTCATGATTGTAAACTATTTAATAAATGTAACCAAAGCCGTCAAAGATTGAGTAAAGATGTACATGTTCGTAAGTACTTGCGTAACTGCTTCGTGAATCTGGCCCCAGGACGAGCAAGTTGTTCACTCAAAATTTCGTGGACCGAATCAGCATTTACGACAGAAGCCATTTTGGGGTTTCGGTAGTGCAGTGACACATTTGGCGGGATATGTCATGACCCAGCTGGGATTTTGCAACAACCGGTCGAAATATTGTTTTGCTGTTGTAAGAAAGTTTGAAAAAACGGTAGAAACACTAAGAAAGAGGAATATGGATAAGAGATTGTCTTACTCTTGTACATATCTAACCCGCGGATTCGAACCTGGGCCATATGTTATATTGCATGTGATAAAAATCGAGCAGTATAAGAGTTCCTTTAGTTATGATTCATTCGAATATGTTAGTCAATCTTTAGTCCTAGGGACAAACGACAATCTTCGACAATGAATCTTTAGTCCTAGCGACAATTTTCCCTGGCGGCAAGATCCCACGGGAGGGTTCTTGCCGCCAGAGAAGGTAATGAGAGTGGGTAAGCGATGAGTCAAGATCCCAGAGACAATTTCGGCCTCTATCACACGCTTTAAGTGGCTTGCTTGAACGCGGTCTCTGGTACAAGCTTGTAGCTACTCACCAGGACTCAGTCTCGACCACAACCTTCCAGTTACTCGCCTAAACACAGCTTCTTGCACAAGCTTCCAGACTCGCCTGGAAAACAGTGTGGCTAGAACGCCTTGCTTGCCTCACGCCTTCTTGCCCCGAAAAAGGCTTGATGCGTGAGACTCTGTGTACATAATGCCAGCGTCCGCGGTGGCGCTCTGCGATCCCCCGCTCTAAATTCAGACGAGAGATCGTAACTCTGCTAATGTCGTGATGCCGGCGGACGGGACAAAGACTCGTAGGATGGTGAAGGAAGGGACGCGCATACACATGAGCTCAAGAAAGGTCATCCGGATGCTGGGACGAGACTTTCATAAGGGAAGCTGAGGAATATAATAATATAAGCAGCATCTGAGTGCTATTAAACATTTGCCGCTCACACGTATTCACGTTTTCTATGCGTACGTTGAATAGGTTAGGTATATGGCTTTGGTTCATGTATTTTAATACCCCATATTTTGTATGTTGTGACAAATCAAAAGAACGGGATGTGAAAACAAATAGTTGAGCAGCGGGTACGTGATTCAGAGTCGCAGTTATGACCTTAAATAACAGTCTTAGCAAGAAAACACTCAAGTTCAGATTACTACTTGATAGGCTATCACACCAACCCGAATTCATGCCAGAAATAAAAGTTCAGAAACAAAATATGCGTGAAAAGAATAATCTTTAATAATTTTTAATACATAACTCGGTCATCGTGAATCACATACTTTTATATATATATATATATATATATATATATATATATATATATATATATATATATATATATATATATATATATATATATATATATATAGGGGTACCACCACTGGTTTAATTAAAGGGACCCACATCTCGAAGAAGAAAATAAATAATAATATATATATATATATTATATATATATATATATATATATATATATATATATATATATATATATATTATCGAGAAGAAGCGATTATTAAGACCATTCTCAGGATTTACCAAACGTCAAATTTGAAGTGAGTTTTTCTACCCCGAACTGAACGAATCTATGCATCCGATCTTGCCTATCAAGATCTCTGCTCATTAGTCCCAGATAACATCGATTTTGCGATGTTTTTAATTTCACGAAGAGCACCGAAATCTTGACGAGTGCTCCAAAATTGTGATGCATTAAGCGTGAGGATTGGTTGGTTTATTAAGCTTGTAATCTGATTATCTGCAAGATGTGCACACAAGCTCTCCTTCTATTTCTTATTATTTGTTCACCTCCACACACCTTTAATTGGTCCAACAAGTAAGCAACCACTGTATAATGTTCGCCATTATAGTTTTTAAATAAAAGTTATTAATATAATTTTTAATATTTAGGTGAATAGGAAGAGTGCAACACTTACTCGAAAATGTTGCCAATATCACACTTGCTGCAACTTCTAGTTATCATATATTTATATGATTTCTTTGAGCAATGATGATAATAAAGAACTGCGTTTCAGTTTCAACAGATTCTCTGGAGAGCCGCAGTTTGACTGAATTATATTATGTTGACTGAACTGACTTAGCTTCAAGGCCTAGAATAATTTCTCGGCCTTTTGGCAAAGATCAAAGTGAATTGCAACTTCCAGCTGTGATAAGAATAAAGTATTTATATATATTTTAACCATATTGATATGTCGTAAATATTTATTGTCGTATCAAATAGAGATAATTGTCAATTACCACAATGTCTTTAAATTTTCCTTGCCATTATTCAATCACATATTCCAATAACCAAATATAACTTAAAATAATATAACATATGAACTTAAATATAAATTCAAACAAAATCGAGAAGTATTTATAGTAGCGCAAATTTGCCTCAAGGAAAAGGACAACCAACACATAAAAATGTTTTTTTAGAGCCCTACCAATGCAGATTTCATGTTCTTTTGTCTTGGTACCCAATAAATTGCATTGTTATCTATTCTGCTTGTATTTGAGAAAATATAAGAGACTGGCTCTAATTAGTAATTTGTAGAGCAGCTAGTTACAATAATTATGCGAGTTTTGGGCCTGTATTCTAAAACGATACATCAAACCTGCATTTGGACGATTTCAATTTGCACTTAAAATAGTATCCCCCAAACCTGTCTAACCATCTCCCCATTACCCGAGAAACCGCCCAACTTGCTCTCTCTCTCTCTCAGCAGACATTTAAGGCCTTTCTAAAACAATATATCATTGGAATAGGGTATTTTAGGTAATATTAGACAAGGTTAGGTAAGATTTTGTATGCTTTAAGATAAGTTGGCGAAACATTATATATATGAAGTGACCTGTATCCATTTTTTGGATTGATCTTGACCAAGTTTTTAAACTTTCGGAAAAGTGTGAGATATTACTTGATCTCAGAGCTTATTTACCAGAGATAGCAAAAAACGTTCTTTTGAACAAACTTACAATACATATTTTAATATACATTATTTAATTCACCAATCTCTGCTTAAATCTTAACAGGAAATTATTCCTCTTCATTTGCTCCCCTAATTAATTTATACTGCGCATATATTAAATTACTTCTAGTCATCAACTTTCAGCTGTATACTGAAAAAGACATTACAAGGGTAAACTCACATTTTGTTAGTGTTGACAATGAGAAAATAATACCATCGAACTCTTCATTCTTGAACAATAATTCTTCATTGAAGAATTATGTTTTATTATTATTTCTTATATGTTTATAAGAAGGCTTACTTACAGCTGCTTTTTACTGACCAACCAACAAGTATACTTAAGCCAGGAACATGGTCCCAGTATGTAAGAAAGCACACAATGTATATATATCAAGCATGAGGTTACTTTTGTGTACGCTGCCCACTCTATGGTTTGGTGTTGGTCTTAATGTACTATCAAGTACTTGTTTGAGGGTTATTAAAGCAGCTATAAGTGCTTACTGAGCAACCAGCAAGTATACTTTAGTTTTGGACATAGTCCAGAACTAAAGTAAACTCTCAGTGTATACACACAGAGAAGCGGGATACACATTTCGGTACATATGTGGCACACTCCATTAAGACTAATATATTGTAAAGATTACCCAATGAGCGATCGAGGATAAGGACAGAATACATGGATGAGAGTTGACTTATTTAAGTCGCAGAGGAAGTGCCAGGGCTGCTATGTCCACTGGTTAGTGGTTCGAAAGGCAAGTGCTCCCAAAGGATGTTACACCGCGTACATCATTAATATCAATCCCATAGTTGCAGTGATTGTTGGGACTGTACATATGAGGGGTCTTCATATATATTAAAAAATAATATCTGTGTTGTGCTTTATTTTATTCAAGCAGACTGCGTACATGATGCTTATATCATGTTTGTTTGTTGCAAGTCATTAATTTTATATTATTTTAGTGATTAATATATACTATTAACAACAGTTCTCAAGTTGACCTAATATGTAAAACTAAAGTAAACTTTGCCTTGTTAATAATATTTGCAAAGCTAAACTTTTATGGTAGTTTTATTAACTAGATTCTAAAGCTAATCAAATATATTATTGATATGTTAGTACAAAAGATGCCTATGCCAAGCATTAGGTAATGACCTCAATATCAGCGAAATCTGAGATCTGCTTCAACTCTTTTTCCTATTTATCTTATTTTATTTTCCTGTCCCTTCCTCCATGGCTTCCATGTACGTAAATAAAAAGACGAGTTTCTCTCTCTCTCTACATTACTGTACTTAAGGTACTGGGGAAAAACCTTGTCTTCGGTATCTGGTAAGGATCATCGACCACACTCTTCCCTAATATGGCGGACGCTGAGGGTTGGTATTTGCAGCAGAGACATCTAGACAGTACCCACGTGCACATCTCCACTAACTAGATTTGCAAATTACACGCATTTGTAATACAGCTCAACATTAGAATGCATTTAAGAAGACAGAATCCGCGTTACTTAATTATGCCACACGCCTGGCTAATTAGAGGTCTCAAAACTTTCATATGAAAGCAACGTTAGGTATATTATTAGATATATATAGCTAACATTATTAAAGCTTTCTCTGAGACAATTATCAAGCTAATTTAACTGGAATTATTATGTGAGCCAAACCCTTCTTGACTCACCTTGCTACCCACATCACCCACATCTATCTATCAGTCTGTCTATCAGTGTCTACATCGTATTCATTCCGAATCTTCAACATTTCCATATTTTTCATAAGGAATGACATAGATACCCTAGCAGGTGCTTTGCGGGCATTACCTCCACTTTAGTGATGACCTCACAACTGTACTTTCACCCTCATCAGCACCGCCGAGAACAATAAGAGATAAATATGAAAGAGTGCGCCAACAAGATCATCCTCTACGCTGCACACTCATAAACGTCTCAGCCAGGGACAGATACAGGTATTAAACATTCCTGGTTACAGGTGTCCTAGAGGGAGTGGTGGAGGGGGAGATGACGGTGGTGGTGACGCTAGAGGTGGTGGTGACGCTCGAGGTGGTGGTGACGCTAGAGGTGGTGGTGACGCTAGAGGTGGTGGTGATGCCTGTAGTGGTGATGCCTGTAGTGGTGATGCTAGAGGTGGTGGTGATGCTAGAGGTGGTGGTGATGCTAGAGGTGGTGGTGATGCCTGTAGTGGTGATGCCTGTAGTGGTGACGCTAGAGGTGGTGGTGATGCCTGTGGTGGTGATGCCTGTAGTGGTGACGCTAGAGGTGGTGGTGATGCCTGTAGTGGTGACGCTCGAGGTGGTGGTGACGCTCGAGGTGGTGGTGACGCTCGAGGTGGTGGTGACGCTCGAGGTGGTGGTGACGCTAGAGGTGGTGGTGACGCTAGAGGTGGTGGTGACGCTCGAGGTGGTGGTGACGCTCGAGGTGGTGGTGACGCTCGAGGTGGTGGTGACGCTAAAGGTGGTGGTGACGCTAGAGGTGGTGGTGACGCTCGAGGTGGTGGTGACGCTCGAGGTGGTGGTGACGCTAGAGGTGGTGGTGACGCTAGAGGTGGTGGTGACGCTCGAGGTGGTGGTGATGATCGTAGTCGGCATGAATCGTCAGAGCCATGTAGATGCTGGTAGAAGAGATGGTGGTTGGAGTAGAGGAATTGCAAGGTGATGGTGGTGGAGAATTTATGTTGAAGTGTGAGACAGCTCACACTTAGATGCCTCCTGCTGCCGTTCTTAAGACTATGGCAGAATATTTAGTTCACACTGCCTCCGTTATCGTTGACTGGGTAACATCTAATTTCACCTTTCACCAATTTCATATATATATATATATATATATATATATATATATATATATATATATATATATATATATATATATATATATATATATATATATATATATATATATGTGACCAAAAAAGTAAGATTAATAATTCTAACACGAATTTTCTCACTATTTCTTATGTTTCTTTTCACTGTCGATGGTAACTGAAAAATCAGTTCTCCAAAATTCATTTTTATTTCTAGTCTGATGCGACGCTTGAACGCGTTTCATAATAACTTATTACATTTTCAAAGACTTTAGTTTACACACACAACTGTAACCTGAAAACACTGAACAGGGTCAGCTAATCCGTCATACTTATACTCGCATTTGGGTGAGGTGATATGGTGAAACAGTTTTGGATGAGGTGAACAAACTTGTGACAAATACAATACTGAACACGAAACTGTGGGTATTAATTGGATATGAGAGCATAAGAATGGAAGTAACTGCAGAGAGCCTATTGGCCCATACTTCCTCTTGATGCTTCTATATTGGTTCGGAGTCTTGAAGTGGGTAGAATATAGTTGTGCATTAATTGGGTGTTGATTGCTGGTGTTGACTTTTTGATGTGTAGTACCTCGCAGATGTCGAGCTGCCTGCTATCGCTGTACCTATCGATGATTTCTGTGTTGTTTGTTAAGACTTTTCTGGTGATGGTCTGGTTGTGAGAGATTGTATGTTCCTTTATATAGCCCTGTTGTTTATGCATTGTTAATCGCCTGGAAATAGACGCTGTTGGCTTGCCTATATACTGAGATCTTTGGGACTTACAGTCCCCAAGTAGGCATTTGAAGGCATAGACGACGTTGGTTTCCTTCAAGGCATTATAAAACTAGCTTCTGTGACACTTCTATGAATTATGTGTAACTAGCTTCTTAAGATTGTTACTTAATTAGTTAAGTGAAATTTGGGGTTCAATTCCTAAACCCATTATGTGCCTCTGTAACCCTCGTCCACCACCCCCCCCCCCCCCGCGGGATGGGTATTGGGTGTATAATGCATGAACAAAATCAATCCCTTTTACTGTATATATTCACTGGGAGTTTACTTGCGACCTGAACTAATTTCAAGACTAAAGTGTACTTTTTTGGATGGTTAATAAGCACGTGTCACGGCCTCATAATAACCCTCCAGAGGTTTTAGGCTTAGGCCTTAAGCCTAAAACCAAATACATAAAAGTAAGCTATACTCATGTGTGTTTAAAGTGAGCAATCACCACGCCAGCTCAACTGTTCGAAACTCACACAGGAAAACCGACTGTCTTAAAAACATTGATTATCATAATTACCAGGAACACGATATATATATTCTCGAAGATAATGTGGCTTTATCACAGTATAATATTTAATTACATGTACCAGCGGTTTGGTGGCGAGATTCAGCATGACACCCTTGTTTTAAACGTGGTCAATCCCCTCTTTCAGTGTAACTGGATAGCTTAAATATATAACTACTGCAACACCTGCAACAGACAAGTTTCTTAACAGATCAACACAAGAGTTGCTAAATAACTCGTTGCTGCCCCAGCGTGTGATTGTATCATTTGCATAGTGGGGAATGCGCCCTGTATTTACTTCCCGGGTAATGGCTCACTGCCTGCAGGTAACAGAAGGTGTAGAGTCACTGTAGACGCAGTGTCTTTTTTGTGCCCCAGATACAACACAGTATAAGTCCTGTGTTATACAGATATAAGAGGGAAGACTATGATATATTTGTTGTATACAGATATAAGAGGGAAGACTATGATATATTTGTTGTTGGCTTCTTGTTACGAACAGGTCAGCCTGGTTAGTTAGTATTTATAGTAACGATGAGGACCATAGTACATATATGACGTAATGGACAATTAGAAAGTAGAAATCGATACTATTGAATTTGGACAAATAGGAAAAGGTTTTGGATTTGTGTTGCAAAGACAACTTAAAGTAACTTAACCTACCAAGGCTTAATACACGCTATCTGAGGCCTAATATAGTACATATACGTGCTATACAAGACCTAGGAATTTTAAAGTTTGTTTTTTAGCTTTATTTTTTTCGGACTATAAAGTGAATAATACAAAATTATAATATTTAAATGTCTTTTTTGTACTATGGTGTACATAGTTACAAAAAGTACTACGTAAACAGGAGGATGGATTGCATAGTTTGCACATCGTTACTAATAATAACGTGCCCACTAACTCATGGTAACATTTAGGGGGTCGTTCTTGACAATTATACTCTCGTAGCTACAGGCAACATACCAAAAAATAAGAAATGATGTAGTATATAAAATTAAATAATAAAATTCTTATTAAAATAAGAAATGATGTAGTATATAAAATTAAATAATAAAATTCTTATTAAAAATAAGAAATGATGTAATATATATAATACAAATTCACTACTTCTAAACCACTACTACACAACCCATCATAACAAGTTTCACTATTAATACACCTATTACTGCAAGATACACTACGTTGCACCCACAACAACTTCCATTACAATCAATCAATTTCATCCACTACAACAAAATTCACTACTCATATCCATGAATACAAGTTCCACTAACGTGTTCCTTAAAAATTTTGAGAAACTGAATCCATACTTGTCCCCTGTGATTTTAAATAAATTTTCATTGTCAATATGAAGACGATTCTTTGTCAAGTTTTTAATGACTTTTCACATGTGGATATGAATGTTTTACTTGAATTCTAAACATTTAAACTTGACCTTTATTTAACTGAGGTTAATTCTAAAAATAGCATTTCTTGGCTCAGTAATTACTAATAATGGAGGTCAATTTACTTCTGTTTGTCGTAAATCAACATTCACAGAACTAGCCACCTAGTTGTGTTTGAGGGGGGTTGAGCTCTGGCTCTTTGGTCCCGCCTCTCAACTGTCAATCAACTGGTGTACAGATTCCTGAGCCTATTGGGCTCTATCATATCTACATTTGAAACTGTGTATGGAGTCTGCCTCCACCACAACACTACTTAATGCATTCCATTTGTTAACTACCCCTGACACTGAAAAAATTCTTTCTAACGTCTCTGTGGCTCATCTGGGTACTAGTTACATAGTTAAGCTGTTCTAAATTATTTAAGATGAAACCTGGTTGTAAACACATTAGTGTGGCATGTTCCAAGGAAAACTAGTAAGGCACATCATGAGCTAACTGAAGCAAAGGTTTTCAGCCTAATAACAGGAGTCAAAAGTCGTTTATTCCTGTACCTATCTGTGTTTATAAGGAATCATCTCAGTATTTCTTTATATTTCACTTGGAAGTTAAAAATTGGCTAGAGTTAATTTTACACTTTTAATTAAGTCTGATACACGTCGCTAGTGTTTTACCTCAATGTTGTAAGTAAACAGCAGACTTAGCAACTACCCTGGGAGTTGGGTCGGGAGCCGGTCGGCCGAGCGGACAGCACGCGGGACTTGTGATCCTCTGGTCCTGGGTTCGATCCCAGGCGCCGGCGAGAAACAATGGGCAGAGTTTCTTTCACCCTACGCCCCTGTTACCTAGCAGTAAAATAGGTACCTGGGTGTTAGTCAGCTGTCACGGGCTGCTTCCTGGGGGTGGAGGCCTGGTCGAGGACCGGGCCGCGGGGACACTAAAAGCCCCGAAATCATCTCAAGATAACCTCAAGATAACCTGGCATCTATATGCATCACTGCTGACATGGTGAGGTATTGACCGGGGCCAGATTCACGAACCAGTTACGCAAGTACTTACGAACGTGTACATCTTTCTTTAACATTTGACGGCTTTGGTTACCTTTATTAAACAGTTTACAAGCATGAAAACTTGCCAATCAACTGTTGTTATTGATATGAACAGCCTCCTGGTGCTTCGGAGCTCATTAACTGTTTAATAATTGTAAACAAAGCCGCCAAAGATTGAGAAAAGATGTATAGGTTCGTAAGTGCTTGCATAACTGTTTAGTGAATCTAGCTCCAGGTGTGTAGTGACCGCTACCGGTTATTTCCTTTCCCTGAGTTTAGCAGCCGCCAGTTACCCAGCGCATAGGTTCGAATCCTTATCACGGCTCCAGTGGATATTCTCAACGATGCTATTGTCAACTTTAATCACATTATTGTTTTAATAATGTTATTGTTTTAATCACATTATTGTGTTAATAACGTTATTGCTTTAATCACGTTATTATTTTAATCTTCCCCCCCCCCCACATAACTCCATCACCATATCCAGTCCGGTGTCACTGTAGATGTTACAGATACTGTAAGAATTAATGCAATGAGGAAGATAGAAATAATGTGAAATGACTCTAAATTTAATAAGTAATGTCTAATACAAATGATATAAGGGAAGAACGAAGCTTAATGCCTTATGTTCAACAGAGGAATGGGTTTCATGTTCAGCATAATGAGCTAGGAACATGTTCTCACGTTCAGTATAGCAAGCTAGTAACGTTTCTCACGTTCAGTAGAGTGAGCTAGTAACGTTTCTCACGTTCAGTAGAGTGAGCTAGTAACGTTTCTCACGTTCAGTAGAGTGAGCTAGTAACGTTTCTCACGTTCAGTAGAGTGAGCTAGTAACGTTTCTCACGTTCAGTAGAGTGAGCTAGTAACGTTTCTCACGTTCAGTAGAGTGAGCTAGTAACGTTTCTCACGTTCAGTAGAGTGAGCTAGTAACGTTTCTCACGTTCAGTAGAGTGAGCTAGTAACGTTTCTCACGTTCAGTAGAGTGAGCTAGTAACGTTTCTCACGTTCAGTAGAGTGAGCTAGTAACGTTTCTCACGTTCAGTAGAGTGAGCAAGAAATGTGAACACCTGATGTTCAGCAATAAGCTAAAGAATTTGTACACCAGCTGATTGACAGTTGCGAGGCGGGACCAAAGAGCCTAAGCTCAACCCCAGCAAGAACAACTAGATAATTGACCAAGGAGATCTGTGTATTTTCTCTGACACACACACAAGATACCAGATAGAGATAACATTCCAAGAACACAATTGGTCTACAATCTCTAGACTGATAGTCGAAGGGAACTGAGCCCGTCGGCTAGAATGATACAGGCAAATGAAATTATTGAACTGGTGCATTAATTATTTATGCTTTTCATGATCCTAAGTAAGTAATTATCAAAAGAATATTTTCATGAACATAACTTAATAACCGAATCTTCATGAGATTTGGTGTATACTAAAAATAATAATATACCCAAGATATGAATCTGCAGGATATATGTTAAGATTAAAACTACTAAATAATAAACCAACATTTTCACGATATAAATACTTATTTCCTCAGTCTCCCCTAAAAAAAATAGCCTACTGCTGTCTTAAAAAATAAATCTGTTAAAAATACTCCCCGATATTTTCGGGAAAGCTAATGACACAATTGTGAGGTTTGGAGAAGCTGGTGGCCTCTGGGAGTAGTAAGAGTGGCCTAGTTTACGGCCGATCGTAAGTATCGGTATTAGTTAAGTGTGTCATTAGGGAGGTTCCCAGGCGGGGGTAACGAGCGTAAAGCACCACGAAGGAGTGTTAGTCTCTCACCTTCATCTCCTCAGGAGGGAATGGTGGTGATTACACTCTCACAGCGGTTCCTTGGTGCTCTATGCAAATGAGGCAACCGCGGTTCAAGTCATTAGGTGGTGGGTTTGTTGGTGTATTGTATGTTGGTGGTGTGTTGTATGTTGGTAGTGTGTTGTATGTTGGTGGTGTATTGTATGTTGGTGGTGTGTTGTATGTTGGTGGTGTGTTGTATGTTGGTAGTGTGTTGTATGTTGGTGGTGTATTGTATGTTGGTGGTGTGTTGTATGTTGGTGGTGTGTTGTATGTTGGTGTGTTGTATGTTGGTCGTGTGTTGTATGTTGGTCGTGTGTTGTATGTTGGTCGTGTGTTGTATGTTGGTCGTGTGTTGTATGTTGGTCGTGTGTTGTATGTTGGTCGTGTGTTGTATGTTGGTCGTGTGTTGTATGTTGGTCGTGTGTTGTATGTTGGTGTGTTGTATGTTGGTGGTGTGTTGTATGTTGGTCGTGTGTTGTATGTTGGTGTGTTGTATGTTGGTGGTGTGTTGTATGTTGGTGTGTTGTATGTTGGTGGTGTGTTGTATGTTGGTGGTGTGTTGTATGTTGCCAGAACAACTAGGTGAGTACACACACACACACACACACACACACACCACCACCACCACCAGGAAGCAGCCTGTAGCAGTTGTCTAACTCCCAGGTACCTATTTACTGCTATATTTGCCACAGATAATATGCTATTCGTGTGTACTTTAGGTGACGTGATTGATTTGATAAAAGGTCTAAAGTTACTCCTTTATCCGCCTCTTAAGGATTGCATCCTTATCACTGACAGGGATCTCGCATCCTTGTATACCCTTTGGAATTGTTGATGAAAATCCAGTATTCACCATACAGTATTCTTATGTTCTTATGAATCATAAGACCGTAGGAATAAAGGACACAACTGGCCTATAGGTCTATGCGAGACAGCTCTTATTTATATCAACCCAATGCTGTAATATGATAAATTTATCATGTATTACCTTGCAGTCCACATATGTCCGTAATCCTGCTAGCAATTTATCATTATCAGGAATCATTGCAACAGATCATTTTATTCTACAAGTAAGCCGTTGGCGATATGAGAACAGTCGAGGTCCCAGAACCTACCCTAGTGGGTTTCATGAACACTGTTGGACTCCAGGAATGCTTCAAGTTCATGTTTATTGAGACAAGATAATACATCCCAAAGGGATAGAGTAGCTTATTCTATTTCTACCCCCTAAGGACTGTTTCTTGTGGGACTCTGGACCAGTATGTGTTCCAGGACATCTTGACCCCTCTCTTTCAATCACGTATCCTTATTCTCTATCATATATATTCTTATTCTATATCATGTATACCCACTTTCAATGCCTCGTCAGTTTCAGTTATAATTAATCTCGGTCATGTATCTACACTGTCAATCACGTATCTTCACGCTCAGTATCCTCAGCCTCTGCTGCAGGTTACGAGGCTTCAGTGTACCCGCTCTCAACTTTAAGAGAACATGTTGCGTGTGATGGACGTGGCCGAGTCAATCAAACACCTTAGTATACCCTCCAGCACGGCGTTTAGAGACTGTTGTGAACATCACAGTAATGTCCATCTTTAACATAAAAGATCACTATTCCCGCTCTTCATGACACTCATCATTGTCATAAATTTAGTAAACAAATCGTTGCGTTCACTTGATCGGAAATTTTGATCACGACCAGTGCCTATAATCCTCATATTCATATTGATCAAGGAGTATAAGTAAGGGGATTATGATCGGGAGTAATCATGGGGTCATCACTACACACCATCTTCACTCTGAATCACACTCATAACCAAACATCATTTAGCATGCAGGTGCTCATCACCATGCAAAGCGATCATGATCTTATCGAACTATATTCTAGAATGGTGTTAAAATAGATTATATTTTACACGTGTTTCGGCGTCTGTACAGTCACTTAAGCTTTAGAATTAGAACGGCGCGAGAGGTAGTTACAGCAGAGTTTTCAAGTAACAAATCTGCTGAATTATGTACCTAGATGAAGGGATAGCCACCTGGTAGTCTGCTCACAGAGTACACACACAAACGCACACTAAGGGGGCCTGTGGCTGAGTGGATAGCGCGTGGGACTCGTAATCCTAAGGACCAGGGTTCGATCCCCGGTAATGGCAGAAATAAATGGGCAGTTTCTTACACCCTGATGCCCCTGTTACCTAGCAGTAAATAGGTACCTGGGAGTTAGACAGCTGTTACGGGCTGCTTCCTTGGGGGGTGTGGAAAAAAAATCAGTTGATTGACAGTTGAGAGTCGGGCCTAAAGAGCCTTCCTGCCGCGGGCTATATAACCACTGCGGCTTAGCGCTCTCTCTTTTGATAATTACTTCGTCCCCATCGCATACCTTACCATGATAATTACTTCCTCCCCATCGCATATCTTACCATGATAACTACTTCCTCCCCATCACATACCTTACCATGATAATTACTTCCTCCCCATCGCATACCTTACCATGATAACTACTTCCTCCCCATCACATACCTTACCATGATAATTACTTCCTCCCCATCACATACCTTACCATGATAATTACTTCCTCCCCATCGCATACCTTACCATGATAACTACTTCCTCCCCATCACATACCTTACCATGATAATTACTTCCTACCCATCACAAACCTTACCATGATAATTACTTCCTCCCCATCACATACCTTACCATGATAATTACTTCCTCCCCATCGCATACCTTACCATGATAATTACTTCCTCCCCATCGCATACCTTACCATGATAACTACTTCCTCCCCATCACATACCTTACCATGATAATTACTTCCTCCCCATCGCATACCTTACCATGATAATTACTTCCTCCCCATCGCATATCTTACCATGATAACTACTTCCTCCCCATCACATACCTTACCATGATAATTACTTCCTCCCCATCACATACCTTACCATGATAACTACTTCCTCCCCATCACATACCTTACCATGATAACTACTTCCTCCCCATCACATACCTTACCATGATAACTACTTCCTCCCCATCACATATCTAACCATCTACGGAGGGTCGTCAGTACCCAACACCCTACTGGAAGGAGTCGACCTGTTTATGCCTCTTTCAGAACGCTTCTTGGTATGCAACAGTGTGGTCGTAAACACTGATGCAAGTGCTAATAAACATTACGATAAGCGATGGTACACTGCATGATCTGACTCTGAAGGTCGGGCTCACCATAGCCCGTGCTGCTTGGAACTTTTTGTTCCAGGTAGCGAATCTTAAACAACAACAACTCTGAAGACTCATTTTATATACGAAAAAGAATTACAATTTGGGTCCCCTCTTGCGGTTGGGAAGAAAAGTTTGTATGTTATCACAGGTATATTATGTCATGTCTCTGACAAGCAGACACACGAAGGCTGATTTGTATTTAATTATGGAAACATGAGTTGTCACTAACAATTGATCTTCGAGGTAGACTACAGAGGAGACTCAATTTGTGCATTAATGAAATAGAAAACTACAACCAATTCTACCACCACAGACTTGAGTGGTGGTAGAATTACTCGTTAATACAGGTTACAACAATTCCTGACAATTGAGATACAGAATACTACAAGGAATCTCTGTATAAAATGTTTTATTATTTGCATGCTCGATCAACCAGTATTTCCCTGTGGTTGTCTTATAGCCGGAAACTAACGAAGGGAGAGCGAGGAGGAGGAGCAGAAGGAACATAGGTAAAAACAGAGAAGAGGGAAGGAAAGGTCCAACAAATGTGGAGGAGAGGGAGAGGGGAACGTGGGAATGAGTGAGGTGAAAGAAGAAAGAGCTGGATCAATAATGGAGCCAGAAAAATACACAAACAGAGAGAGAGAGAGAGAGAGAGAGAGAGAGAGAGAGAGAGAGAGAGAGAGAGAGAGAGAGAGAGAGAGAGAGAGAGAGAAGACAGGAGGGAGGTGGGAGAGAGCAAGTGAGGTGAGGCAAGCATGAGAGGCGTGAGTGGTGTTGAGTCAGTGGTCTGAGGACCGTCGTTCACAGGGGGTGTGTGGAGCGCAGCTGCCGAGAGTCAAGAAGTACTCTCACTACCTCCCACACCCAGCCTTCCAGCCTTTAAAGCTACTCAGTAACCAATACCTATTTAAGAACGTTATAATACGATTCTGTCTGTCAGAACTCTTACCTAACGCCGTTATCTTCATTATAATATAAAGCACGGTAGCTTATGTCTTTTATCCGCTGAGAAATATTTCCTCCACAACCGCATCTAAGTTGATATAAAGACCCAATGCAGGCTATCAGAGTATTACCAGACGGATGAAGGAGAAACGGTGTGCGTCTGGTAACTTGTATTGACTTATCCATCTGGGATATATTGTGATAACCTGACCGTTTCTCCTTCATCCGTCTGGTAATACTCTGATCTGAATCAGATTCAGATTCAGATCAGAGTATTGCCAGACGGATGAAGGAGAAACGGTCAGGTTATCACAGTATATCCTAGATGGATAAGTCAAAACAAATTACTAGAAGCACAATATCCTGACCAAGACAATGCCATCAGAACACGTGGAACACGTGACCAAACACCTGTAAGCTGCGGCAGTGAAGACAGTGACAAATATCAGCGTGTGTCATAAGGTCACAAGCAAGTGTCCACCAGCCAGATCGCTTGATTCGCCACTAATGGAACTGTTTTCGTTGCCTTGCCAGAAACGTACGACCCCAAGCAACCCACCTATCATGGCCGATGCATAACAAATTCAGTATTACGGTGCTTTAAATAGAAGTAATAAGTTGCTTTCTTTTTTAAGGATTGGTCAACTGCGTAAAATGATGAGACGTAGTAGGTAGGAGGACGGCTCGCCATGCTGGTCACGCCGCTGCTGTGACACAAGGAACCAGCCGCCCAAGGGGCACGGGATGAAACTAACCTGTTCTCGCACAAGACAGCACATATATGACTTATTGCTTAGTCACTATTTCGCTTATAAATAAGTAAATATGTGACATATTCCAAGCATGAGGCACGTCGATGCTGCATGAGAAAGGTTGCGAGTGTTATCGCCATAGTTACGCAAGACACTTCTCCTTCAAAATGATTAAGATCACGACACTTAAGCTGCGACACTTGCTCCAAGGGCGCCATACTTCCTGGAGAAGAGTCAAGTCTCCCATACTCCGGATTGTTTGTTTATAATGTGTCAAACTTTGCATGAAGTATTTTGAAAAGATGCTATCCTGTTCGCATATCCCTCCCATATTGTTAAACTGGCGTTATCTTGAAATGTTTTTCACTTTACTACTGAAGAACTTCGTTGTGGATGCTGTCTTCGCTTTCACTTCCTATTGTTGTTTTTCACTTTAACTTAATCTCTCAAAGATTAAAACTGAATGCAAATCTGTTTACTTCCTTGGTGTTGGCTTTAAATCCTATCAACCTCTGGAATGTTATTAAGGCCACTACAATATCATACTAACCAACCACCAAGTATACTGTAGTCCTGAGCATAGTCCAAGACTAAAGGTAAACTCTCAGTGTATATACACCGAAAAGCGAAGTATACCTTTTGGTGTGTATAGCCTTTCTTCTCTACTTCCCATTTACTTGAAATGTCCATAACTGTGAGACCGGCTTCCTGTCATTCGTCTACCACAAATTTATACACAGTATCAAATACATTCACTACTCTTCCTACCATCTACACTGCTATGAAAAATGTATTTATTTGTATATAAATCCGGCCACGAATCAAACCTTATTCCTCTGTTTTGTATTAATAACTAAATAAGCACAAAGGATATTCCTTCGTGCTTATTTGCCACGTTGATTACCGCTTAAATAACTGAGCAATTCTCACCTGGGACAGTTAACGTGGTTGGGCCGTAGTTGAAGCTCTTCCAATTGTCTTTGGGCAAAAATCCACGAATGAGGTCGACCTTGAGAGGGAAAATTCCACGGAAGAGATCAAGGTTGAGAGAGAAAATTCCACGGAAGAGATCAAGGTTGAGAGAGAAAATTCAATATGAGGTCGAGCCTGATAGGACAAACTCCGTCAAAAAGTTGGAGCTAAAGACGACAAATTAGACGTTTGAATAATCAAACCGAAAAGAGTATGTCCAGCTGTGTCTTCAACGACCTTCCAGAACAATAGAGGCGTCGAAACAAGCGGACGCACTCTTATACCACTTTCTCCTTGTGTGCCATCCTGTACCTTGATTCATGTTCCATTTCTTGTATTTAAAACGACTTCTACGAAAGACATTTAGTCAATGGTCATACTCCTGTTATGAGACCTGACAGCTGAGTGGACAGCGCCTCAGATTCGTCGTCCTAAAGTTCCAGGTTAGATCCCCGGCGATGGCGGAAACAAATGGGCAGTTTCGTTCACCCTCATGCCCCTCTTCACCTAGCAGTAAATAGGAACCTGGGAGTTAGACAGCTGCTACGGGCAGCTTCTTAGGGTGTGTGTAACAAAAAGGAGACCTGGTCGAGGACCGGGCCGCGGGGACGCTAAGCCCCGAAACCATCTCAAGATAACCCCCAAATGGTGTTTGGGGGTTATTCTTCATTATTATTGTAATTATTCATTACAATAGCTGTGGTGGCTATTGTAATTATTCATTACAATAGCCACATATAATAAATGGGTAGAGTAAACAAATGAGAGAGAACCAGTCTTCCTGGATGCACCATCACCCGCAGGCAACAGGAGGCGAGGTTGCAAGCAGAGCTTCGTTAACCTGCCGTGATTAATTGAAAGTCTTGGAGTGACCGCTGTGTGCCGCTCAGACCATCTTTATTCCTTCCGCTGCAACGCTTTGAAGTTGCAGGAGGGCTGCCCCGGCGTCAACTGTGGTGGACCAACAGAGCTGCCCCAGCGCCAGTTGTAGTGGACCAACAGAGCTGTCCCAGCGTCAGCTGTAGTGGACCAACAGAGCTGCCCCAGCGTCAGTTGTAGTGGACCAACAGAGCTGCCCAAGCGTCAACTGTGATGGACCAACAAAGCTGCCCCAGCGCCAACTGTGATGGACCAACAGAGCTGCCCCGGCGTCAACTGTGGTGGACCAACAGAGCTGCCCCAGCGTCAGCTGTAGTGGACCAAGACTAGTACTCCAGCACTGAGAGGCGGTCATCTTGGGATGATGTTCAACCTCTCACCCCTTAAATTAACTCAGGAAATAGTCATGTCCAAGGCGTACCCGGACTTCAGGTATGAAGAGAGATGAGGTAGTTACCCCTGTCAAGAGCTTTGCGAAATCTTGCCCTGCATTCTCATTGGTCGGCTTAGGTAGTTGCTAGCAAACTGATAGTTCTGTCTTGGTCTTGTAGATGGTAGAATTTAGCTAACAGCAAGCTGTGTTAACTCCATAAAGAGTGCTTTAATATGAAGGGCTCTGCCACTATTTAATCTCCTGTGTGCTTCCCTGTTTTAATATATTTCCATTTGAAAGCTCTAATATGGATGCAAACCCGTTTTCCGTGAAAGATATCATTCAAGGCTTCTGCTCTGTATACTCTCTGGGAAGAAGACGATAGAGGCATCAATATATACATGGAAGACTGTGGAAGGCCAGGTCCTAAATTTGCACAGTAAAATAACAACATATTGGAGAGAAATATACCGAGGTAAATGCAGAATCGAACCATTGAGGAGTAGAGGTGTCATAGGCACAATCAGAGAACTCTGTATGACAGAGGTCCTCGGCTGTTCAATACTCTCCCAATAAGCACAAGAAATATTACAGAAACAAATGTGGATGTCATCAAGAAACCGTTAGATAAGGTCCTGCAAGAAGTGCCAGATTAACCGAGTTGTCGTGGATATGTGGGCTTGCGGGCCGCTTCAAGCAACAGCCTGTTGGACCAAGCTATCACAAGCCAAACCTGACCCCAGGTCGAGGAGCTTGAGGAGTACAAGAACTGGCGGAACCCTCAACAGATAAACTCCAGGGTAAACGGTTTCTTGTTAAGATCTACTTCAGTAGCTGGCATTATGTTATATGTAGTGCAATTCTTCCTAACATATTTTAGGCACAATAATTATCTATCATCACTAATACCTCCTCAAACTGAACCTGATCTTTGAATATACGACCCACACTAAAGATCAACCACAAATAAGAGCCACATAAAAATATCGTTAACAATAGGTTTGGCTGGATATTGTGTAATTATTGCCGAGATTAATGGCAATAGCATTAGTGTCTGTCTTTAAATAATCTCAACTATGATTAATAAGTATATAAAGACTGATGACAAGGTCCTGATGATAGAACATGTGCGGCTACTGAGGGAGCCAGAGAGCCACGACTCCGGGAAAGATAGCCACAAGCTGTTGACCAGACCACACACTAGAAGTTGAAGGGACGACGACGTTTCGGTCCGTCCTGCTCCCTCATGCTTGTGGTAGCGACCAGGTAACTCAGAAGGGTCGAACCTGGACGACTATAGAGTGGTGAGCGGGGAATTCAGAAGGAAATGGAAAGGGAAAATTAAGGAAAAATATAAGGAATAATTTAAATCTATAAGAGTCTGTCCAAGGATGGAACCAGATGCTTGGGTCTAACCTAACACAATTTTTCAAAATGGCACAGTAGGGGGTATGGGAGTGTCGTAGGCCAATCGGGGTAGACGGTGGCTGAGCCGACAGAACACTGGACGCGTGATCCTGTGGTCCTGGGTTCGATCCCGGGCGCCGGCGAGAAACGATAGGCAGAGTTTCTTTCACCCTGATGCTCCTGTTACCTAGCAGTAAATAGGTACCTGGGTGTTAGTCAGCTGTCACGGGCTGCTTCCTAGGGGTGGAGGCCTAGTCGAGGACCGGGCCGCGGGGACACTAAAGCCCCGAAATCATCTCAAGATAACCTTAAGATAGACCCTAATACCCTATTACAGAAATATAGGCTCCTGTAGCAATCTCCACGATTTTAATAAGTCAGAAACCGGAGATTTATCTTTCATACAGTTTCTATGCACTTTCTATTATATTTTTCTATAAAGGCACTACGGGCTCACCATAGCCCGTGCTGCTTGGGACGTTTTGTTCCAAGTAGCGAATCTTTAACAACAACATTTTTCTAACGTTGACAATGCGTGAGTTAATATTATAACGGTGCAGACGATGAGTCACAATAACGTGGCTTGAATATATGAGAACTGAACCACACACCAGAAGAGAGAGAGAGAGAGAGAAGATTAAGCCACCCAAAAGGTGGCACGGGCACGAATAGCCCATAAGTGGTGGCCCTTTTGAGCCATTTCCAGTATCAATAGATGATACTGGAGATCTGTGGAGGTGCGACTGCACCCTGCGTGACGGGAGATGCCTCCCGTGCACACCAGAAGATGAGGAGACGACGACGTTTCAGTCCGTCCTGGACCATCATCAAGTTGACTGTGATGGGAGCGAGGTTGATTGATTGATTAAGCAAGATTAATCAAGATCGGTGGCAAGATTAAGCCACCCAAGAGGTGGCACGGGCATGAATATCCCGTGCCTGGGAGCGAGGAAGGCACGGACATTAAGCAAGGCAAGAGAGAGATGAGGAGAAAGAAGGACGAAATTCCTAAAAGAAGGTAAGAACAAGAAGAAAGGTATGGATGGGATGAGTGTAATAAAGGGGGTGTAAGAATAGGAACGAAAGAATAAGGGGAGAAAGAAATAAGCAAAAAAATGAAAGGGAGAGAGGGGGGAAAGCCTATGTTAGGTCACGTTTGTTAGAAAAGTGAGAACATTTGAGTATATACTGTGAAAGGGAAGAGTTAACAGCAACAAAGCCAGGACTCAAGTTCATGTTGGGTATGTTGTGTATCAGAACCGATTCGACAAGACGGCGTCTGTGTAGAGGTAAGATTTTTTTAGAAAAAGACCAATCAATAGGATGATTAGAATCCCTAACACGACAGAAGAGAGCATTGTTAGTGTCTGCGGACTTAACCCTTCTTTTTTCCATCGCTCCCATCACAATCGATCACAATCAAGAATATTCTTGATCACCTAGCTTATGAATTAATGAACATGTATTACCTCTGCCTGCTGATATTAGTCACTCTCGTTAAGCTGTGTATAAAAGAATGTAAATTTACTTAAATAATGAGTATTACAAACTTTTGGAATTGCAATGGGGAATCCTTTATCGCCATTGCTTTCAAACTTGAACGTAGAATTTTTTTAAAGAAATTTGTTTCAAAAAGTACCCCTGGTTTAGATATGTTGATGATATGTTGTGTATATGGCCTTCAAATATAAATTCAGACGAATTTGTAGCTAAACCTTAATGATCAAGTCACCTCTATAAAATTTACTATACAGACTGAAATTGATAAATGTTGCTATTTTTTAATTTTTCCCTAAAGTTTAGTGTTTACAGAAAGCCTACGAATAATTTATCTTATGTTCATTATTACTCAGGGCATCTTCTTGAGGTTATCTTGAGATGATTTCGGGGCTTTTTAGTGTCCCCGCGGCCCGGTCCTCGACCAGGCCTCCACCCCCAGGAAGCAGCTCGTGACAGCTGACTAACACCCAGGTACCTATTTTACTGCTAGGTAACAGGGGCATAGGGTGAAAGAAACTCTGTCCATTGTTTCTCGCCAGCGCCTGGGATCGAACCCGGAACCACAGGATCACAAGTATCGTGCTGTCCACTCGGCCGACCGACTCCCTATAAATACAATGTGAAACAATAGATAGATACATAGGCATAGATACAATGTAAAACAATAACTTTTTCCTGTGTACCTGAGAGCATTTCTTGGTTGCTAGTCCAGAATTCTTGGATGAAGAGTTTAGGAATATTGATTTTATTGGTCTCAAGCTTTATTATCCACTGAGTTTTTTGGAAGTTTGCCGTAGCAAAGAATGTCGTACATATTATAATAATATATGTAGTGAAAAAATCGCCCAAAATGTGTTGTTTGCCATATTTTTTCAGGGTTCGAAAATAATGTCAAGACCTTGAGATTTTTATGATATACATGTATTGTTTAACTCATCTCACCTCTTCCCTGTCTACATGTCCATCCCACTGAGGAATAAATCCATCCTTCTGAAGATATATTGTTAAATACAAAAGTACTTAAGAAAATTCCTGTCTTAATCCTTCCTTCGTGGTCTGACACTGTCACATTGCTCATCACGTGTTAATTTTCGTGGTTTACACACACGCACATATATATATATATATATTAAATATGATCGAAAAAGTAAGATTAATAATTCTAACACGAATTTTCTCAATCTTTCGTACATTTCTTTTCACTGTTGGAGGTAATTCAAAAATCAATTCTCCAAAATTCATTTTTATTTTAAATAAAAATGAATTTTGGAGAATTGATTTTTGAATTACCTCCAACAGTGAAAAAAATGTACGAAAGATTGAGAAAATTCGTGTTAGAATTATTAATCTTACTTTTTCGGTCATATTTAATAATATATGTCTACAGGAAAGACTGCTACAAAAATATACTAATATATATATATATATTATATATATATATATATATATATATATATATATATATATATATATATATATATTAATTATACCATAAATACATTGTTCCCAGCAACTAACACGAAGTATTATTTTATGTTTAATATAAAATAAATCAGACGTCTCACACGCTGAAGGATTATCAAGTAGCCAGCATTTTTTATGCACCTCTCTGCCAACATAATCAAAACTACCATTTAACAACAAAAAATGTATAAATCATACAACACATGCTGTATAACAATGTACAACATATTCATATATTATGTAATTAATAAACTGTTAATGGAATGATCAAATCTGTACACTAATTATCTCTACAAGACCCCAGCGGCTCTCAGGCTCTGACTCTTAATCACAAGAGCTGCATCAGCTCTGTCATCAGCCAACTCTACTGTGATATGTTGCACAATAAATATTATTTTTGTACTTGTCGCTGCTTTAATTATTATAAGTATTATTATTATTTGTTTTACTTTGCACACACACATACACACGTGTGTGTGTGTGTGTGTGTGTGTGTGTGTGTGTGTGTGTGTGTGTGTGTGTGTGTACTCACCTATATACTCACCTATATGTGCTTGCAGGATCGAGCATTGACTCTTGGATCCCGCCTTTCGAGCATCGGTTGTTTACAGCAATGACTCCTGTCCCATTTCCCTATCATACCTGGTTTTAAAATTATGAATAGTATTTGCTTCCACAACCTGTTCCTGAAGTGCATTCCATTTCCCCACTACTCTCACGCTAAAAGAAAACTTCCTTACATCTCTGTGACTCATCTGAGTTTCAAGCTTCCATCCATGTCCTCTCGTTCTGTTACTATTCCGTGTGAACATTTCGTCTATGTCCACTCTGTCAATTCCTCTGAGTATCTTATACGTTCCTATCATGTCCCCCCTCTCCCTTCTTCTTTCTAGTGTCGTAAGGCACAGTTCCCTCAGGCGCTCTTCATACCCCATCCCTCGTAGCTCTGGGACGAGTCTCGTTGCAAACCTCTGAACCTTTTCCAGTTTCATTATATGCTTCTTCAGATGGGGACTCCATGATGAGGCGGCATACTCTAAGACTGGCCTTACGTAGGCAGTGTAAAGCGCCCTAAATGCCTCCTTACTTAGGTTTCTGAATGATGTTCTAACTTTTGCCAGTGTAGAGTACGCTGCTGTCGTTATCCTATTAATATGTGCCTCAGGAGATAGATTAGGTGTTACGTCCACCCCCAGGTCTCTTTCACGCGTCGTTACAGGTAGGCTGTTCCCCTTCATTGTGTACTGTCCCTTTGGTCTCCTATCTCCTAGTCCCATTTCCATAACTTTACATTTGCTCGTGTTGAATTCTAGTAGCCATTTCTCTGACCATCTCTGCAATCTGTTCAGGTCCTCTTGGAGGATCCTGCAATCCTCATCTGTCACAACTCTTCTCATCAACTTTGCATCATCCGCAAACATCGACATGTAGGACTCTACGCCTGTAAACATGTCGTTAACATACACAAGAAATAGAATTGGTCCCAGCACCGATCCTTGTGGTACTCCACTTGTTACTGTTCGCCAGTCCGACTTCTCGCCCCTTACCGTAACTCTTTGGCTCCTTCCTGTTAGGTAGTTCCTTATCCATTCTAGGACCTTTCCCCCCACCCCCGCCTGCCTCTCGAGCTTGAACAGCAGTCTCATGTGCGGTACTGTATCAAAGGCTTTTTGGCAGTCCAGAAATATGCAGTCTGCCCAACCATCTCTGTCCTGTCTTATCCTCGTTATTTTATCATAGAATTCCAGAAGGTTTGTTAGGCACGATTTCCCTGTCCAGAACCCATGTTGATGTTTGTTCACAAACCTAATGTTCTCCAGGTGTGCAACCAGTCGTAGCCTAATTATTCTTTCCAGTATTTTACAGGGGATGCTTGTCAGTGATACAGGTCTGTAGTTAAGTGCCTCCTCCCTATCTCCTTTCTTGAAGATCGGCACGACATTTGCCTTCTTCCAGCAACTGGGCAATTCTCCTGACATAAGTGACTCATTAAAGATCATTGCCAGAGGCACGCTGAGGGCCTGTGCTGCTTCTTTTAGTATCCACGGTGATACTTTGTCTGGTCCAACTGCTTTAGTTG
This sequence comes from Procambarus clarkii, assembly GCF_040958095.1. NCBI lineage: Eukaryota > Metazoa > Arthropoda > Malacostraca > Decapoda > Cambaridae > Procambarus > Procambarus clarkii. The sequence goes on along the minus strand of NC_091235.1, from coordinate 22,375,988 downwards.
CATCTAGAGTTGTCAACTGTTTCATTACCTCCTCTGCTGTCACCTCTATATCTGATAGTCTTTCATCTAGGGTAACCCCTTCCAACAATGGGAGCTGCTCAGGCTCGGTAGTGAACACTCCATGGAAACTGGCATTCAGTGCCTCGCAGATTTCCTTGTCACTTTCAGTATATGCCCCCTCTGTCTTCCTTAGTCTTGTCACTTGGTCGTTCACCGACATTTTTCTTCTTATATGACTGTGTAGTAACTTAGGTTGTTTTTTCGCTTTGATTGCAATATCGTTCTCATAGTCCCTTTCCGATGTTCGTCTTATGTTAATGTAATCGTTCCTAGCTCTGTTGTATCTGCTTCTGTTGTCCTCTGTTCTTTGTCTTCTGTACTTCCTCCACTCCCGCCTGCTGGCCATTTTTGCTTCCTGACACTGTCTATTAAACCATGGGTTATTATATTCCTTCTTATTTTTTCCCTTTACCGTTGGTATAAATCTCTCTTCGGCCTCCTGGCATTTCTGTATGACTAGGTCCATCATATCTTGGACTGTTTTTCCTCTAATTTCTTCCTCCCACTGCACTTCACCCAGATAGTCCCTTATCCTCATATAGTCCCCTTTCCTGTAGTCAGCTCTCCTTTCCCAGATCTCTTGTCCCATGGTCATAATTTTGAATTCCATCATGTAGTCAAAGACTAGGACACAATGGTCACTGGCCCCTAGAGGTATTTCATGCTCTAAATTCTCGATATCTTCTACGTTCTGGGTGAAAATCAGGTCTAATAGGCTCGGTGCATCTCCTCCTCTTTCCCTTGTGTCTTCCTTCACATGTTGTGTCAGGAAATTCCTGTCTATAACATCTACTAATTTTGCTCCCCACGTTTCATCCCCTCCATGGGGATTCCTTGATTCCCAATTTATCTCTCCATGATTTAGGTCCCCCATGATCAGCAGCTTCGCTCTCATTCTGTGGGCTAGTGTTGCTGCCTTCTGCAGTTCATCAATACATGCTTTGTTGTTGTCATCATACTCCTGCCTGGGTCTTCTACTGTTTGGTGGGGGATTGTAGATTACCATGATCACAATCTTCCTCCCATCTACTGTCAGAGTTCCATGTATGAAGCTTGTGCACTCATTGGTAACTCGATTTCCCAGGTCTTCAAACTTCCATTTCCGCTTTATTAGGAGTGCTACTCCCCCTCCCTGTCTCTGTGTCCTCTCTTTTCGTATCACCTGGTACCCTTCAGGAAAGATAGCATCTGAGATCATGTCATTAATTTTAGTTTCCACAATTGCAACTATGTCAGGATCTGCTTCACTCACTCTTTCTTTTATCTCTTCTGCTTTATTAGATACCCCATCAGCATTGGTGTACCAAACCTTGAGATTCTTCATGGAAACTCTTGTACCAGAGTTCTCCCTTTCTCTGGGGGTCTGGGGGGATCTGGGGGATGTCTGGGGGGTGACTGGGGGCAGAGGGGATCTGGGGGATCTGGGGGGTGTCTGGGGGATGACTGGGGGGGGAGGGTCCGGGGGATGTCCGGGGGGATCCAGGGGGTGTCTGGGGGGGTCCGGGGGGTGTATGGGGGGTGAAAGAGTTCAGGAGGGGTGCTTGGGGGGCTACTGGGGGCTGGGCTTCTAGGAAGGTAGGTAGGAGGGTCTGGGGTAGGGCCTGGGTAGGTAGGTCTGGAGTAGGAAGGGCATACTGGGTCTGAAGATTAGGGAGGGCATAGAGGGGTTGGGAGATGGCGTAAGGTTGGGAGACAGATAGAGGTTGAGAGGTTGGGAGGGGGATGGATAGAGGGGGTGGGGGGGACCTCCCACCTCCCTCGCAAGGGTGGGGGGTCACATGGAAGGAGAGGGGATGAGGAGGGGTGAGGGCAGGGTAGGCTTTGGGTGTTGAGGGGATGAGGTCTGGGTGGGTTCTTGGGGTTGAGGGGATGAGGTCTGGATGGGATTTGGGGGTTGAGGAGATGAGAGCTGGGTGGGTTTTGGGGGTTGAGGGGACGAGGGCTGGACGGGTTTTGGGGGTTGAGGTGATGAGGGGGTCCTTGGAATGTGGGATGAATTTGACTCCAGTGGGGTCAGAGGGGTCAAGGGATGTGCTGGGGAGATAAGCAGGGGCGGCTGATTTGGGAAAGGGGTGACCTGAGAAGCACGTGTGAGCTGGTTAGCATGGGGTGGATTAGCACTGGGGTGTGTAGCTGCGCTCAAATGGGAAGAGTCGTATTGTTGTTTGCTTGCTCTGTGGGCAATCTGTTCCTCCTTCGTCATGAATTTGTCAATAAATACGTTGTAGTAATTTTCGCTACCTCTGAGTAGGTGTTTGTGATGCAGTATGTAATCCACTGCCTCTTCGTTAGTGAACTGTACCAGGACAGGTCGTTTCCTGTTACAGTTGTATGGTCCAATGCGTCGGTGGACTTGCACCTCATTCCCTGCCATCTGGGCTCTCATGTCTCTCAAGATCCCCTGTAGTTCCAAATCCTCAATCTCCATCCTTTCCTGCCTCGATGGTGCCCTGGCTTCAAGTAATCCATGGATTATGATTGTCCTCTTTCTCAGTTCAGGGTCATGCTGGTGGCCCTCTCCCTGGCTGACCCCCACCCCTCCTACACCCGCTACTCCACCTACTACTACTACTTCCCCTTCCCCTGCCAAGCTTCCCTTATTCCTGCCAAATTCATTAGTAAGCCTAGATATTTCTCCTTGCCATTCTACCCTGCTCTTCCTGATTTCCTCTTGAATATAATCCATAAACTCTTGTTTGAGTCTTTGAACCTCGCCCTGTATCTTATTAAAGACTTCACTTTTAATCCCCTGGATTAGATCACCTATCCAAACATCCCTCTTCTCTACAAATTTCCCAATCATCTTCTCCACAAACCTATCTTCTTCCTCAATCATAATACTGCTGGACCTAGACGCCCTTCCTGACCTAGTCATTGCTATAATGCAACCTTACCCACAGGGGTTCCAAGTATCTTACCGTCCTGCTAACACAATAGGTGAGTGAATCTCCAAGCGTCGTCCCCGTGGTGGTAGGAGGGTTGCTGCCGGGGTGAGGTCACGCGGTCAGAGGTCGGTGAGGTCTGCTCCACACTACACACTGCCACAATACTACAACTATTTTGAATTACGCTATTTAAACTGTTTTTCTTCACTACTTTATGGCTCTGGCCAAAACTCAAGGTTTTTTCATTCACTTGTACACACTTTTTCACTTCGAAGCTGCCTGATTACCCCTCCCACTCCACTAGTGAGACAGGAGCTCCCAACCCACGTCCACCCAACACGATGGTCACAAGACAAGTGTGTGTGTGTGTGTGTGTGTGTGCGTGCGTGTGTGTGTGTGTGTGCTAAGTAAAACAAAGTCTTGTGTCTTGGTCTTGTAGACTAAGACACAAGACCAAGGCACGCACACACACACACACACACACACACACACACACACACACACACACACACACACACAAAAGAAGAAAAACACACACACATAAAGAAGTTAATGACAGTAGCATACTTTGAACAGTCAAAAATACAGAATATCATTCTGGAGACTGAACACGGAGGCCTTCAGCTCAGTGTACACCGCACCACCGCTGATCTCCCATCTCAAAAAGCAAAGAAGTTAACTTGAAAAGACACAGAAGTATACAATGAGTGTCATTCAAGAATTACGAGAGATTGGATATGAAAAATTGAAAAAGCCGGGCCTAACGTCGCTGAAAAAGATAAGAGGAGACAGGATACAGGCATGGATACAGGATACAGGAATGTATCAAATCTAAGGTGATTAGATTGGAAAAAAATGTATCAAACTAAGGTATCAAATGTATCAAATCTACAGTGATTAGATTGGAAAAAAAGGAAATGTTCACGATGAATACTTATAGAACAAGAGGGCATGGTTAGAAGCTTGGAAAAAAAGAAGTCAATTCGTTTAGAATTCGTATTCCTATTTCTGACCTGATACAGAAATAGGTGAGGAATAATTTCATTAGGTAAGCTCGATACTGTTACCACAAATAGGTGAGTATACACACATTATCTCACCAAGTTGGGTACACAACTTAAATAAATCTAACCTAACCTAACCTACCCAACATATAACCTAAACAACCGGGGGAGCCAGTCGGCCGAGCGGACAGCACGCTGGACTTGTGATGCTGTGGTCCCGAGTTCGATCCCTGGCGCCGGCGAGAAACAATGGGCAGACTTTCTTTCACCCTATGCCCCTATTACCTAGCAGTAAAATAGGTACCTGGGTGTTAGTCAGCTGTCACGGGCTGCTTCCTGGGGGTGGAGGCCTGGTCGAGGACCGGGCCGCGGGGACACTAAAGCCCCGAAATCATCTCAAGATAACCCAAACAGAACCCCAACCTAACGAAAATAGGAAATAAAATGTTGCTTTAAAACTGTGTCTGCGTGAGATGTATGACGTATCTATGACGTCATAATGAGGGTACAGGTTCTAAAGCCTATACTGAGTTGCTGGGCATCATCCATCCTCTCGGGCAGCCACGAGATGCGCCCATCATTAAGTAAACATTAAAGTAATTATAGTGGGCAGACCGTGGCTGTGCCCACTTTACTCACTCACTCACTCACTCACTCACTCACTCTGATCCACACTGGAATGTATATTCACGCTAGTTAGCATTGTAACACACCATTGTATAAGCATTTCAATCGCCGTCTGGGGTTGAGTGCTCAATAGCCCACTTTGTGTAGTCTAACACAACTCTAACTCCGTCCGTGGAGTCTTTAGCTCCGTCCGTGGAGCCTTTAGCTCCGTCCGTGGAGCCTTTAGCTCCGTCCGTGGAGCCTTTAGCTCCGTCCGTGGAGCCTTTAGCTCCGTCCGTGGAGCCTTTAGCTCCGTCCGTGGAGCCTTTAGCTCCGTCCGTGGAGCCTTTAGCTCCGTCCGTGGAGCCTTTAGCTCCGTCCGTGGAGCCTTTAGCTCCGTCCGTGGAGCCTTTAGCTCCGTCCGTGGAGCCTTTAGCTCCGTCCGTGGAGCCTTTAGCTCCGTCCGTGGAGCCTTTAGCTCCGTCCGTGGAGCCTTTAGCTCCGTCCGTGGAGTCTTTAGCTCCGTCGGTGGAGCCTTTAGCTCCGTCCGTGGAGCCTTTAGCTCCGTCCGTGGAGCCTTTAGCTCCGTCCGTGGAGCCTTTAGCTCCGTCCGTGGAGCCTTTAGCTCCGTCCGTGGAGTTTTTAGCTCCGTCCGTGGAGCCTTTAGCTCCGTCCGTGGAGCCTTTAGCTCCGTCCGTGGAGCCTTTAATTCTGTCCGTGGAGCCTTTAACTCCGTCCGTGGAGCCTTTAGCTCCGTCCGTGGAGCCTTTAGCTCCGTCCGTGGAGCCTTTAGCTCCGTCCGTGGAGCCTTTAGCTCCGTCCGTGGAGCCTTTAGCTCCGTCCGTGGAGCCTTTAATTCTGTCCGTGGAGCCTTTAACTCCGTCCGTGGAGCCTTTAGCTCCGTCCGTGGAGCCTTTAGCTCCGTCCGTGGAGCCTTTAGCTCCGTCCGTGGAGCCTTTAACTCCGTCCGTGGAGCCTTTAATTCTGTCCGTGGAGCCTTTAACTCCGTCCGTGGAGCCTTTAACTCCGTCCGTCGAGCCATTAACTCCGTCCGTGGAGCCTTTAACTCCATCCGTGGAGCCTTTAACTCCGTCCGTCGAGCCATTAACTCCGTCCGTGGAAAACAGAAGAAATGTTATATATGCTGGCTAATATTATCTATAAATGGTCACGTCTGCGATAAAAAAAAGAAGATAAAAAACAGCTTTACTAAGCCCCGAGGCGAACTACATCGCTTTCAATGGTCGATCATCTTGCAAGTCTGACCCATTTTTTTCCATTATCATTCATAAATAACAATTAATGGGGGCTTGAGGTATAAGCGAATTAATCTTTACATTTGTAATTAAAATAATGGAACACTAATATTAAATCATTCTTAATGCATAGAATCAATCCTTGTATTTAATGGTGGTGGACTGCTCTTAATTTGAAGCTGCACAATACAAACCCTTTTAATTTAATAATTTTTTATGAAAATATTTATTTAGCATTTTGGTACGTAACGGTCTTTGCTTACTATTTGGCAAACGCCCTATTTACATACTTTTTAGAGTGCTCAATGAACCTACGCAGACCCATGAGAGAGAGAGAGAGAGAGAGAGAGAGAGAGAGAGAGAGAGAGAGAGAGAGAGAGATTAGAGAGAGAGACACACGTCCTGTACTGCTTATTCTGCAAAATTTTAGGCTTGGTGTTGGTTTTGAAACCTATCAACCTCGAGAGAGCTGTTAAGGATACCACGAGACCTTACTGGCCAGCCATCAAGTAAACTTCATTTCTAAACATAGTCGTTAATATCCACTTGATGAAATTATCTCGATAACAAAGTTGGTTTTATTTGGCACTGGGTTTATATCCTATTAATCTGAGTTTGATTATTAAGGCCGAAGGACTAGTTTACTGACCAACCATCAAGGCTACTTTAGTGTTCAGCGGTCTAGGATTATAAGTAATATCTCAGTGTGCCTACACCGAGAAGCGGCGGAATATACTTTTTCGTGTACATGAAGTAATTTGGTTTTGTGTTGGTGGTAATGGTGATCAACCACTGGACGGTTAAGACCAACACAAGCACTTACTGACCAATCACCAAGTGGTCAGTAAGCCACTTGTTTACTGTGGCTTACTCTATAATTTAGCCCTGAACATAGTCGAGGACTAAAGAAAACTTAAGTGTATAGCGGGAATAAAACAGATTTTATCTTAGTGTATCAACCTCTTTTATAGAGTTGTTGTTGTTAAAGATTCGCTACCTGGAACAAAAAGTTCCAAGTAGCACGGGCTATGGTGAGCCCGTAGTGGGTGATTTTTTTTTTTATAGAAGCTAAATTATCTTTATATATTCTCATCAGCTGCACACATACCGAGTAAGAAATTTATCAGTGCTATAAGGGCATGGTCAGTTAAATTATAAACAAGCTTGGGGAATCTTTCTAGTATGAAACATACAGTTCCTGATGAACCGAATTTTACTATATAAATTGAAAATGTACTTTTTAAATAAATATTTTTGTACAAAGGAATTTTGTAAACTGTATAGTGACCTACATGTGTTGTCTATATCATAGGAAGCATTGGAATTATTTGAAATATATTTTATCAATATTTTTTAAAATTTCCTTCAAATTTTGTTTGGTGTTGAACCTGAGTCCTATTAACCGCAGAAGGTTATCAAGACTACCAGAAGAGAATGCTGACCGACCAGCAAGTATACTTTAGTCCTGAACATAATTCAGGACTGAGTAGTAATATATATATATATATATATCACGTCAGTAAATTTATATCATAATAGCACAAATGTGATAATAATTAAAGTGATGATTGATTGATGAAGATTAAGCCACCCAAAAGGTGGCACGGGCATGAATAGCCCGTAAGTGGTGGCCCTTTTGAGCCATTACCAGTATCAAGAGCTGATACTGGAGATCTGTGGAGGTGCGACTGCACCCTGCGTGACGGAAGATGTCTTCCGTGGAATTAAAGTGACCTCACTAGGGTATATATATGCCGAGAGGTGAAGCCCGCTTCTCGGTGTATATACACTGAGAATTTGTACTTAAATCCTGGACTATGTTCAGGACTCTTAGTCCACTTGCCGGTTGGTCAGGAGGTTATTACGATGACCCTGATAACCCTCCCGTGTATACAGGCCTTAACCCTGGCACTAAAACAAAACCCCTTACATATTCTCGTACTTGGCGCTGTTGGAAAATACCTAGTATTACTAGAGGGGGAAAATCCTATCGTGGTGATGAATACTCGATACCAGGGATAAACTGGATATTTGGCAGGTGGCTGAGTAATTTTGACAGGTGGCTGAGCATTTTGACAGGTGGCTGAGTATTTTGACCGGTGGCTGAGCATTTTGACCGGTGGCTGAGCATTTTGACAGGTGGCTGAGCATTTTGACCAGTGGCTGAGCATTTTGACAGGTTGCTGAGCATTTTGACAGGTGGCTGAGCATTTTGACCAGTGGCTAAGCATTTTGACAGGTAGCTGAGTATTTTGACCGGTGGCTGAGTATTTTGACCGGTGGCTGAGTATTTTGACCGGTGGCTGAGCAGTTTGACCGGTGGCTGAGCAGTTTGACCGGTGGCTGTTTAGTCTATGTAACTAAGGTGTTTACCCCGTCATCGTAATATTTGTCTTTTCTTCCTTGCTAATATCTTCATTCAGTAAGGTTTGAGATGCTGATTTTACCATGGATGCCACGCGAGAGTAAAGCACACACCAACCCGTCACTGTAATAACATTTCAGACGCATAATCTTGAAAAGCATACGTAATCCTTCTGGAAACTTGCTGATAGTGATACCCAATGAAGTTAGTGAAGGCTGTTACATTATGCGAAAAAATAAGATAAAAATAAATGTTAAGCTATCCTTAAAATCACAAAATGCGTGATAATAGTTGGTTGATGTGTCTGCCTCTCCCTCCCTTCCTCTCTCTCTCTCTCTCTCTCTCTCTCTCTCTCTCTCTCTCTCTCTCTCTCTCTCTCTCTCTCTCTCTCTCCCTCACTCTGTCTGTCTGTCTGTCTGTCTCTCTCTCTCTCTCTCTCTCTCTCTCTCTCTCTCTCTCTCTCTCTCTCTCTCTCTCTCTCTCTCTCTCCCTCACACTCTCTCTCTCTCTCTCCCTCACTCTCTCTCTCTCTCTCTCTCTCTCTCTCTCTCTCTCTCTCTCTCTCTCTCTCTCTCTCTCTCCCTCTCTCTCTCAAGAAATACAAAAGAGAGAGAGAAGGAGAGACCGAGCATGGAATCTTTATCATCCGGCAAAGCAGAAATCATTGTGCATATTGAGCTCTGTTCTGTTGCTAATTAAATACTAAAAGCCAATAAATTTGCATTAGCGTACCACAGGGAAGTATGAATTCTTCGCTCCTTGGAACTTCAGCTTCTACTACCAACTGCACCTCATCCTTCCCTTAAGACAAGGATTTTACTCTAATCTTTCCTTATACAAGAGTTGACCAATGATATAAGGATCATCAATCAGCCACTTCTTGCGATATCTGCTCGGGGTAGTCAATGACAGGCTGTATTTACTGTTGATGAAACGCACATGCTGCTGGATGAAAATCATTGGGAGTGACACATGATTTATCAATGAGAATGTAGAACCACATACAAGCAAGGTCTGACAGCCGAGTGGACAGCAGTCGGGATTCGTAGTCCTAAGGTTCCATTCCCGGTGGAGGCGGAAACAAATGGGCAGTTTCTTTCACCCTGATGCTCCTGTTCACCTAGCAGTAAGTAGGCACTTGGGAGTTAGAAAGCTGCTACGGGCTGCTTCCTGGGGGTGTGTAACGAAAAGGCCTAATCGAGGACCGGGTCGCGGGGACGCTAAGCCCCGATATCATCTCAAGATAACCCCAAGAAGGCTGTTAAGAAACTTGCAGTACATCTCATATTTGTTCAAAAGCAGCGGCTGCAAAACTTCATATAAAGTTCAAATTAGCTCACACATTAAGTATGCACCACACTACTTTTGCACAATAAATTGGTATGTCACATATGCACATATTCATAAGTAAGATATTGACTATAAGCAAGTGCGAGAACGGGTTGACTTGGAAAACATATACCCCCCTCATCCTTTCTCATATTTCTGGTCAAGTTAGTAAGCCGTGCAGGGACAACTAACACCAAGTCTAGCCTTATTATGACTGATCTGCAATCCAGCAGAGTCTTAAACACTGGAGATATGTCAGCAGCTTCACTGTTATGCACAATCCAAACATTTATAAGTTTCCACCACTTGGCCCATATTGTGGACAAAGAGAGAAGGACTAGTATAAGGCGTCCAGTCACAAGGAATAGTACCATTCCCTAGACTATCCCTTCATCAGCGTTCATTCCTTGTCCTAGCAACTATTCCTTGTCCTAGCAACTGAAGCCCGTACCAAGCAAATATTCGACAAATCAAATCCACTCGCCTTATGAAAGTTCCAACCCACGGTTGGATCAGGCTTCAGCCTGTACCTAATGTGAATGTAAACTAACACTAATTAATAGGGAAGAGAGGTAGTGAGAGAGAATAAATCAAAGAAGTAAATAGGACATTGTGAGGAGCATGCGAATATAATAGAGCCCACACATGCAGAAAGAGAATATATATGAAACATCAAGATTTAATTTACTGTCAAGACAGACGACGCATATTAAAAAGATAATAATGACCTGTCTGAAGGAACAAGGCGGCAGGTAACAGACCCATGGAGGGGGATGGTGCTACTTGCAGCCCGCCCCAGGTCATGCTCCTAACTTCAATTTCAACTCGGCATCCTTCCCAATCTCTCCCTAATCATTCTTCCTAATATTTCCCCCCCCCCTCTCTCTCTCACTCTCTCCTATTGCATCCATCGTATTCTGTCTCTCAGCATCCGTCTCATTCTCTCAGCATCCATCTCATTGTCTCAACATCAATCTCATTCTGTTTCTCAGCATCCGTCTCATTCTGTCTCAACATCAATCTCATTCTGTGTCTCAGCATCTGTCTCATTCTGTCTCAGCATCAATCTCATTCTGTTTCTCAGCATCCGTCTCATTCTGTCTCAACATCAATCTCATTCTGTGTCTCAGCATCAATCTCATTCTGTCTCTCAGCATCCATCTCATTCTGTCTCAGCATCAATCTCATTCTGTCTCTCAGCATCCATCTCATTCTGTCTCAGCATCAATCTCATTCTGTCTCTCAGCATCCATCTCATTCTGTCTCAGCATCCTTCACAGTCTCCCTCTCTCAGCATCCTTTCCAAATCTTAAGATCCCTCCCAAACTCTCTCTTTCTCTCTTCTTATACTCTAGCTTACTCTGCCCCCACCTACCAACGCTCCTTCCTATAAACTTCCTTCACCCCCACTACCGGTTGTGAATGTGGTTGGGACGTTGCACCTTTGACCAGTCAACAATTACTACTCCAGTAAATTAATATATGTCTCCCCCCATTACCTTGTACAAAAATTACCTGCAAGAAGGATATATAAACCAACGCGAACAACCCTGGGAATTGTTGTCTTGGGGCAGTAGAGACTCAACGTGTCTGTTAAGCCAAATCGACATGAGAACTTTTGTCAAATATATAATTCTTAATAAAATACAGTTTTGGTATAACTGCGTGACAATGCCCCAAAAATATTAACATAATTCATTAGTGATACAAATTCTAATCAATTACATTTAATCTAACCTGTTAGATTAATTGAAAACATTTATGGGAGAGTTTCAGACAGCTTGAACCTATATTAGATATCGTGAGTACTGATTAAGTTGCAGGACTACAAAAATGTAGATTAAATCAGAATATAAACTTAATATCATAATATATATAGATATTAACATATTCTAAAAAAATTTAGATTTTTCGTTAATTTGCCTCTGCGTCAATTCGGTCAAATTATGAACTTACTTATATGTACTTCCCTAAATGTGGCGCTGGCTGGGTCGGACGTAAGCTCCCGAGCTCAGACTTCTTAACCCTCTTGTTTTTTATCATACATTTTAAAACTAATAATTATAGTTGTTTCTGCTATCTTCCCTCTCTAGTCCAATATATCTGCAGTCTGCCCTTACTCTAAAAAGTTATTTCTAATATCCTTGAGACTCTAAGTTTCCGTTCATGTTCCTTTGTACTTCGTGTTGCACTGAACATGTCCCTTTGTTCCATCCTGTCCTTACAGTGAACATGACCCCTTGTTCCACCCTGTCCTTCAGTGAACATGACCCCTTGTTCCATCCTGTCCTTTACAGTGAACATGACCCCTTGTTCCATCCTGTCCTTACAGTGAACATGACCCCTTGTTCCATCCTGTCCTTACAGTGAACATGACCCCTTGTTCCATCCTGTCCTTACAGTGAACATGACCCCTTGTTCCATCCTGTCCTTACAGTGAACATGACCCCTTGTTCCATCCTGTCCTTACAGTGAATATGACCCCTTGTTCCATCCTGTCCTTACAGTGAACATGACCCCTTGTTCCATCCTGTCCTTACAGTGAACATGACCCCTTGTTCCACCCTGTCCTTTAGTGAACATGACCCTTTGTTCTATTATCTTATATTGAACATGTTCCCCTGTTCACCCTGTCATTTAGTAAACATGTCCCCCTTGTTCTATTGCATCATATACTGAACATCCCCTTAATTTATTGTGTTATCCACTGAACACATTCCTGTTCTACCTTACTTTAACCTCCTACGGTCGATATAACATCAAAACAATCATATATATATATATATATATATATATATATATATATATATATAATATATATATATATATATATATATATATATATATATTCACCGAGAACTGTTTTTTATTCCTCGGTGAGGACTTTGGTGTTGACAGCCACAGAGTCTCATGGTATAGTCTCACCGAAGTTTGACCTGCTCCAATACATACATTTCTCAGACCGCTACTTTAATTCTCACCATTATATTTCTGGTGGACACATTTGCTGATCAAACACACACTGTTTTTATTCTGCCACACGTGACGTCGAGTTTCACTCTATACTAGCACAAAAACATGTGTTTAATGTTTTTTGTTTAAGCATCGTTTGTGTGCGGTGGCGGGTGGTTGAGGAAGGTGCTGTGGGGAGAGTTGGGGATAGTGAAGAATGGTGAAGGTGAGAGTTGGGGGATAGTGAGGACTGGTGTGTGTGTGTGTGTGTGTGTGTGTGTGTGTGTGTGTGTGTGTGTGTGTGTGTGTGTGTGTGTGTGTGTGTAATCCTTCGAATGTTTAAATATAAATGGGTCGAGTTCTCATAGCGAGTGGCAGGAGTCGTGATGAACGAAAGGGCAATACAGAACATATGCTGAAAAACAAATTTGTCGTTCTGGACCACATGAGTAACAATACACATGCTCTTAAAGGATTAAACAAGTGATGCAATATTGTGCTTGCCCATTGTCAAGATTGTGCACTGTCACAGCTGCCAGGGAAAGTGGTCACAATGCACCCCGTTCTCTTCATTTGCTCGACCGTGTGATCTTTCCAGCCTTGGTAGTAATGGTACGAGCCTTGGTTGTTATCTTGCGAACCTTGCATGTTATCTTGAGAACCTTGCGTGTTATCTTGAGAACCTTGCGTGTCATCTTACGACCCTTGTCTGTGAGCTTCAGAGCCTTGATAGTAATCTTCCGAGATTTGCCTGTAACATTGCGTACATTGTTTGTCATCCTGTTATCCTCTTCTCTGATCTTACGAGCTTCTCCTGTGATCTTGCGAGTCTTAGCCAGGACTCATCAACCACTTACGAAGCCTCTACATCTTTTATTTATCTTGCCTGCATCGTTTACATTTATTAAACAGTTTACGAGGTCAAAAAGTCCCAACTCAAGGTTATTATTGTTCTGAAAAACCCTTCGGAGCTCAGTGTTTAATAAGTGTAAACAAAGCCGCCATGACTGAAGAAAGATGTACAGGTTTCGCAAGTGGTTGAGTAAATGATGTATCCTGCCTCCTTGTCTGTCTTCCTAGGAGCCTTGGCTGTGATCCTCGCTTGTTATCTTACGCGCCTTGCCTGTGATTTTAACCGTAATAAGATTCTTGAATGATTATTTGGATTTACTTCTAAATATTAATTTATTTGCCGATAAACTACGCCTCTAAACACTTCCAGAACTACTCTGGTAGTTCAGACTATGCTTCAACCATCGGCAGAAAAGTCTCCCAACTAACATTTACAAGAAAATGGAGTCCATTTTCTTTTCTAAGGTACTTGAGAGAGTATGAAAGATATTTATGGCAAAAATGGAGTAAAAAAAATTGATTATTTATTTCTTCTCCAAATATTAGATGCAAGTGGAACAAGCTTAGAGAGAGAGTGATGCGGGAACAACATTGAAGAAAGAATTAGACAAGAACCTATCAAAATCGCGACTCTACATGCTTATAACTTACCTCTATGGGATTTATATAAACAATCTAGTTTAGATGTAATGGTTCGCTGATGTTTGCAAACTTTTGTAGATCTTGGTAAACATCTGTAAACCTATAAAAGCCTCTGTAAACCTGAGGTTCAGAAGGTCCACGATGCAAATTAGCTCACTAAGGTTAGGATAAAAAATGATGAAAATTTGTTGAGAAGTCAAAATAAATTATTTGTGAAGAAAGTGCTTTTGGTGTTTAAGTGTTTCCTTGAGTTTTTTTAATCTCTGCTCCTCAATGCGACTTACCTTCTATTTACAATAATTATTATTATAAGTACGAATACATTTGAAACACCAAAACCAAATTTTGTAACTAGAATTGCAATAAAACAAAATCATTCACAATTATATATATATATATATATATATATATATATATATATATATATATATATATATATATATATATATATATATGCAACAATGATCACAAAAACACTGATCCAAGTATGCAGAATAACCACATATGAAAAATAGAAAATGCCTTCATCAGAGCAAAGAAAACCGAAATGCCGAAAACGCGTTAAGCATTTTCTATTTTTCATATGTGGTTATTCTGCATATATATATATATATATATATATATATATATATATATATATATATATATATATATATATATATATATATATATATATATATATGATACCTGGTTGATACCTGGTTGATGGGGTTCTGGGAGTTCTTCTACTCCCCAAGCCCGGCCCGAGGCCAGGCTCGACTTGTGAGAGTTTGGTCCACCAGGCTGTTGCTTGGAGCGGCCCGCAGGCCCACATACCCACCACAGCCCGGTTGGTCCGGCACTCCTTGGAGGAATAAATCTAGTTTCCTCTTGAAAATGTCCACTGTTGTTCCGGCAATATTTCTTATGCTTGCTGGGAGGACGTTGAACAACCGCGGACCTCTGATGTTTATACAGTGTTCTCTGATTGTGCCTATGGCACCTCTGCTCTTCATTGGTTCTATTCTACATTTTCTTCCATGTCGTTCACTCCAGTACGTTGTTATTTTACTGTGTAGATTTGGTACTTGACCCTCCAGTATCATCTAGGTGTATATTATTTGATATCTCTCTCGTCTTCTTTCTAGTGAGTACATTTGGAGGGCTTTGAGACGATCCCAATAATTTAGGTGCTTTATTGCGTCTATGCGTGCCGTATATGTTCTCTGTATTCCCTCTATTTCAGCAATCTCTCCTGCTTTGAAGGGGGAAGTGAGTACTGAGCAGTACTCAAGACGGGACAACACAAGTGCCTTGAAGAGTACAACCATTGTGATGGGATCCCTGGATTTGAAAGTTCTCGTAATCCATCCTATCATTTTTCTGGCTGTCGCAATATTTGCTTGGTTATGCTCCTTAAACGTTAGGTCGTCCGACATTATTATTCCCAAATCCTTTACATGCTGTTTTCCTACTATGGGTACATTTGATTGTGTTTTGTACTCTGTATTATGTTTAAGGTCTTCATTTTTACCGTACCTGAGTACCTGGAATTTATCACTGTTAAACATCATGTTATTTTCTGATGCCCAGTCGAAAACTTTATTAATATCAGCTTGAAGTTTTTCAATGTCCTCAGCCGAGGTAATTTTCATACTGATTTTTGTGTCATCTGCAAAGGATGATACGAAGCTGTGACTTGTATTTTTGTCTATATCTGATATGAGAATAAGGAAAAGCAGTGGTGCAAGGACTGTACCCTGAGGTACAGAGCTTTTCACTGCACTTGGACTAGATTTTATATGGTTGACAGTTACTCGCTGAGTCCTGTTTGACAGAAAACTGAGTATCCAGCGTCCTACTTTACCGGTTATTCCCATTGACTTCATTTTGTGTGCTATCACGCCATGGTCACATTTATCGAAGGCCTTTGCGAAGTCCGTGTATATCACATCAGCATTCTGTTTCTCTTCTAATGCCTCAGTGACTTTGTCGTAGTGCTCAAGTAGCTGTGAGAGGCACGATCTTCCCGCTCGAAATCCATGTTGGCCTGGGTTATGAAGGTCATTGGTCTCCATGAAATTGGTGACCTGACTCCTAATCACTCTCTCAAATACTTTTATGATGTGCGATGTTAGTGCAACTGGTCTATAATTTTTTGCCAATGCTTTGCTCCCTCCCTTGTGTAGAGGGGCTATGTCTGCTACTTTAAGTGCATCTGGTATCTCCCCCGTGTCCAAGCTCTTCCTCCACACTATACTGAGTGCCTGTGCTACCGGCACTTTGCATTTCTTTATAAATATTGAATTCCATGAGTCTGGACCTGGGGCCGAGTGCATGGGCATGTTTTCAATTTCTTTTTCAAAATTTAGTGCGCTCGTGTTTATATCAGTTATATTTACCGGGGTTATATATATATGTGTGTATATATATATTTTTTTTTTTTTAACCTAGAAGGGGTACCACCTCTGGTGCAAGTGTAGGGACCCATAGCCTCGGAGAAGAAAATAAAGAGTACTCAGAGAAGACCTCGTGGATCCTCACTGAACACTTTGATATTTTCTTCTCCTACCACCCCTATTCTTTTGGTATGTGTGTATATTTATCTAACTTTATTTAGATATATATATATATATATATATATATATATATATATATATATATATATATATATATATATATATATATATATATATATATATATGTGTATGTATAAAATAAACAAAACTTATCTAAATACATCTTTAAGTAATAAAACGATTACCTCTTCAATATTCTCGACCAAAACAATGTCTTCTTGAAGTAACAGTTAATAATGGAAGTGAGGTGAAGACACACACATATCATATATCTCATCTCTGCTCCTATCCCTGACCACAAAACCAACGTAGAGAGTACGAACATACGGCTGTAATCCCTATACTCGGCGGAACGCTTCAGTGGAAATTATAACATTTGCTGGTTTGATTAACGATTTAGTTGGAGAGGAGTCTTGTGTGGTCTCATTTAAGATCATCGTCAATCATCGGAGGTACTAGCATCATCTGTCTTCCGGAAATTGTGATTAATGAAGTCAATCCCAAGTCAAATCATTGCGTGCTGTTATTATGTACTTTTTCTCTCATATTGTTTGGGTTGGAGAGTAGGCTATCTGCTCAATCCATGGGTGGTTTTTTTTTTTTATTATTATTATTTTCTACCACAGACGTGGCCACACATTTACAATGCTAACCAGCATATATACATTTTCATCTGTCCTCCATGGACAGGGTGAGAGATTTGTCAAACATACAGTTCAGAGATTTATTGAACAACCACAGAAGGTGATCGTAGTGCTTTTAAAATGTGTGGTGTGTGGGCTACTTCCAGGTCACTTGTTCACTGCCTGGCACCTGTGAGTCTACCTTCCCTACCACTTAAAACCTAAGGGGATTTTTTTTTAAATTAAAAATTATTTAAGAACAAAGTTGAATATTTGTTGAACGATTAGTGAATCAACGCTCACGTATCACTACTCTCAGGCATCTCCCTCTTACACCTCAAAACTCGCATGGACCTACCCACTCTGTCAATAATTATATTACTTTCTGATTACATTTTTTGTGTGTGGATAGGCAGGCAGGAAGGTTACTCAGTAGACAAAATATTGAAGTTCTTGCGGGGAGGATCAGGTATAACATTTGGGGTTTACGACTCATGCTCGGTGATGATATGGAAAATTTGTTTACTGAGAATTATATAAAATATATATACATATAATAATTTCCCCTGTAAATTAATGTAAATATAATCTCCAATTTTTGTAAACCATTAAAAGAAAAATAAGTATAACATTCAGGGGTTTTAAAGATCATGTTCTGTGGTAATGAAACACTTGTTCACTGAGAATTATGATGTAGTATTGCCTTGTAAAACTTATGTATATATGATTTATATTGTATTTTTTTAAATAGAGATAAAAAAAAACTCTGTTGTTGCTTCCGGGAATCAATGTCCCCACGGCCCGGTCTCCTGATGATCCACCAACTATGTTAGGCAGGTATACCCGGCACTATATGGTGTTGGGCATGTATACCCAGCATTATATAGTGTAGGGCATGTATACCCAGCACTATATGGTGTTGGGCAGGTATACCCAGCATTATATGGTGTTGGGCATACCCATTCATCAATTTGCATACAAGTTTTAGAATATCTTAATAGTTTCCGCTCGGTTCATAAATAAAAAAAAGGCAATGGGCAGGATGTAGTGAAGAAGCTTCAAGGTTGAAGATTAACTGCCACTGACAGCGAGCCCGTTATTGTTTCTCTTGGTCAGGCCTATAATCTTAGTTTGGAAATATGGCTTCAGAACACGTGAGACATTATTCTTCATCCCTCACCCACTTGGAGCTTGCCCCCTTATGAGACCTTTCACGTGGACATACTTATTATAATCATACACAAGAATCAAGCTTGAATGTATGCCATTTAAAGAGGAATATAGGAGAAAAGCCTAGTATATAGTCAAGAGGAAATGGAGAGACCTATAAAATCTTCAACTGAAATTTAATATAAATTATGTTCCTTATTATATTGATATACATGACATTTGCAGCCGTATGCATACACTAAGTTTGCAACACAAGGATACAATGTATGATTCCCTTATTAGGTTGATATATATATATATATATATATATATATATATATATATATATATATATATATATATATATATATATATATATATATATATATATATATATATATATGTCGTACCTAGTAGCCAGAACTCACTTCTCAGCCTACTATGCAAGGCCCGATTTGCTTAATAAGCCAAGTTTTCATGAATCAATGTTTTTTCGACTACCTAACCTACCTAACCTAACCTAACCTACCTTTTTCGGCCACCTAACCTAACCTAACCTATAAAGATAGGTTAGGTTAGGTTAGGTAGGGTTGGTTAGGTTCGGTCATATATCTACGTTAATTTTAACTCCAATAAAAAAAAATTGACCTCATACATAATGAAATGGGTAGCTTTATCATTTCATAAGAAAAAATATTGAGAAAATATATTAATTTATGAAAACTTGGCTTACTAGGCAAAAAAGGCCTTGCATAGTAGGCTGAGAAGTGCGTTCTGGCTACTAGGTACGACATATATATATATATATATATATATATATATATATATATATATATATATATATATATATATATATATATATATATATATATATATATTGGCTTTAGATCCAAGCGCGTTAGAATTTGACTGCAAGCTATTTAGAGCTAGTAATGAGGACAGGGCGTCATTATGTTGTCTACTGCAGTGTTTTCAATAATAATTCTGATGACTACGATAATAGCCAGCGGTTGACGTGTAAAGTGAAGCCTAATTATTGACTCGTACACCGCTCTCAATTATGTTATTTGTTGTCCCCTAACTCCCCTTGCCACTTCGGGGGAGTATAGGGTGTTTATGTAGCTTCAGGGCACCAATCCCGCTAGGCCACAGGGCACCAATCCCGCCAGGCCACAGGGCATGGCGAGAAGGCACCCCTAAGCATCCATGTGACTTACAATGACACCACTTCCAGCCCTCCCTCTAGCGGAGCTGAGAGAACCGCCAGTGTGTATGATCTGTGGGATGTTGCTTTCACTTGGTTGACTGTGTAGGATTTTCAAGGGCACTAAATTTAGCAGCAGGCGAATATGAGGGTTGTGAGTAATTACTTTCCTGGTGGGGTATGTGGGTTCAAAGTTTCATCTGTCAGGGGGTAAGAAGTGCTTCATAATTTCACATTTGTACACCTTGTGCAATGCAAACATTTTAATATGAAGATTACTTTTTTAATCTATAAAGAATTACTTATTTCACTGTGTATGTGATGTAATAATTCTATAGAAACATTGCTAAATCTGCTACCAGGCAGAGGCTTTAGTTCATGTTATAGGATTGATATAAAAAATCATATCTAGAATACTAGTTTTTACTTGGACTTTGTCGCATGTTAAAAAATTTCTACCCATTGAACCGTCCCGTCCTCTCGAATAGTACATCGCATTTTGACGTATAAGTCCTATAAGGCTGATGTATTACAAATAATAGCGGCTCGCAAAATTGATGATGTCCCGTTTTCTATTGGTGCGTCCTCGGTTAGGTTAGATTTGGGCAATTTAATACATCAGTTTAGTGACGGTGGGAACGCTCGAGAGGCCGAGCTGATTGAACAGCCTAGTATAATTCTGAAGGCTTCGTTTTTGCTTCTAAGACAATCACTACCTCTGCTACGATACAGGATAGTCTTGGGCGTGATACCTTCCATAATGTATAAGCTAAGTGCATTATATTACCTCTTCTGAAATCTGCATCACATTAAGGGGGTATACTACTACAGTTCTGAGAGGCTTATATCTACCTGCTTACAGCGCTAGGATAAGACTCGTGTGTACCAATAAGAACCAAATCTTTGCTGTGTTCTCCAACATCATACTCCAAGTATATTTCCCTGTATATCTACGTATTTTGACACATCAGCCTAAAGAAAAAAATTGTATATGAGAGAATTGGCGTGAGAAGGTAATATTTTGGGGGGGGGGTTCATTGCGAAGATAAACAAAAAATTTGAGAGGAGCACTATTAAAAATAAATCCAAAAACATTTACAATGGCTTTAAGAGACATAAGTATATCTCATCAACATGTGATATCAAATTTGATCCGGTCTTCTCTTATGCAGAATACCATGTATAATGAGTTCCATTATAGCAAATTATAAATTCCTATCTTCAGGTTCATGACAGGTTCCCGGTGGCTTGATGAAAGTTCGGGCAAGGAGGGACTTACCAAGCAGGTCATAAGAAACAATGCAACAGCCTCCTCTTGCAATCTTATCTAGATCTCATCTTAACTGCTCGCCGCATCAATAACCAGACGCAAAAACTACGCCGAGCTCACTAATATAACGCTTGAAACACAGATTACTACACTCTGTGTAACATGACTTCACCACCCTTGTTGAGTGTGGACACGGCACTCCTGCTGGCAGTGTTGACGGACACGGCACTCCTGCTGGCAGTGTTGACGGACACGGCACTCCTGCTGGCAGTGTTGACGGACACGGCACTCCTGCTGGCAGTGTTGACGGTCACGGCACTCCTGCTGGCAGTGTTGATGATGGACACGGCACTCCTGCTGGCAGTGTTGACGGACACGGCACTCCTGCTGGCAGTGTTGACGGGCACGGCACTCCTGCTGGCAGTGTTGACGGACACGGCACTCCTGCTGGCAGTGTTGATGATGGACACGGCACTCCTGCTGGCAGTGTTGACGGACACGGCACTCCTGCTGGCAGTGTTGACGGACACGGCACTCCTGCTGGCAGTGTTGACGGTCACGGCACTCCTGCTGGCAGTGTTGACGGACACGGCACTCCTGCTGGCAGTGTTGACGGACACGGCACTCCTGCTGTCAGTGTTGACGGACACGGCACTCCTGCTGGCAGTGTTGACGGACACGGCACTCCTGCTGGCAGTGTTGACGGACACGGCACTCCTGCTGGCAGTGTTGACGGACACGGCACTCCTGCTGTCAGTGTTGACGGACACGGCACTCCTGCTGTCAGTGTTGATGGACACGGCACTCCTGCTGTCAGTGTTGATGGACACGGCACTCCTGCTGGCAGTGTTGACGGACACGGCACTCCTGCTGGCAGTGTTGACGGACACGGCACTCCTGCTGGCAGTGTTGATGGACACGGCACTCCTGCTGTCAGTGTTGACGGACACGGTACTCCTGCTGGCAGTGTTGACGGACACGGTACTCCTGCTGGCAGTGTTGATGGACACGGCACTCCTGCTGTCAGTGTTGACGGACACGGTACTCCTGCTGGCAGTGTTGATGATGTACACTGTGTCTAGACTCTCAGAGAATCACCCTGTCTTTAGACGTGATTTTGGACCCAATAAGCTGCTTGGGTTGAGAGAGAGATGTAATAATTTAAAAAATGAATGTTTCCCGCAGTGTTAGAAATTTCTAATCAATTTATTATTATTAACATCTTTATTGACAAAATTAATTACAATTTCTAATCAATACAATACTTTCGTCTCTATAGACGGTGGGTGTGTGGACGCGTTAGCTTCTAAACGTTGCGAGATTCTAAAAGAAAAATTGCGAAAATAGACAAATATACCGTAGGTCATATTATTATCTATTCAATTTAGCTTTGTTTGTAAAAATTATCTTCTCGAAGTTTGTTCCTAATTTAAAAGGTTTGCTTTAATTATTATTAACATCTTTATTGATGAAATTAATTAAAATTTTGCCTAATCTGAGGATTTCAATTAATTCTTATTAAAGTGAGGATAATGCTGGTATTCACTGTCACGCAGGACAGAGGGTTATACACAAGACAATAAGTCTAAACTGTAGGGTGAAGCACATATATATCATGGTTACAATCAACAAACACACATCCACTAACACAAGCAACAAACACATCTAACACAAGCAACAAACACACATCCACTAACACAATCAACAAACACACATCCACTAACACAAGCAACAAACACACATCCACTAACACAAGCAACAAACACACATCCACTAACATAAGCAACAAACACTCATCCACTAACACAAGCAACAAACACATCTACTAACATAAGCAACAAACACACATCCACTAACACAAGCAACAAACACACATCCACTAACACAAGCAACAAACAAACATCCACTAACACAAGCAACAAACACATCTACTAACACAAGCAACAAACACACATCCACTAACACAAGCAACAAACACACATCCACTAACACAATCAACAAACACTCATCCACTAACATAAGCAACAAACACTCATCCACTAACACAAGCAACAAACACATCTACTAACACAAGCAACAAACACACATCCACTAACACAAGCAACAAACACATCTACTAACACAAGCAACAAACACACATCCACTAACACAAGCTACAAACACACATCCACTAACACAAACAACAAACATCCACACAATTCAAAATCACACAGCAAAGGAAGTAAGCTAAACATATCTAAGCTCCTCTAATAACAAAACCATTCAAACTGTACAACCAAGAACAGACGATCAGAAATACAATGAAAATTTGCCAAGCTCAATCAGAGTCCAACTTTCACGCATTACAAACCCGCATTAACGGAGCAATAAAGACCATTATCAAGGACCATTCCAAGAAAAAATCTCATTATCATCTGCCTTTCTCGTGATCACAATGATTATTGTTTGGCCAATCTGCTGCACGCTTTCTTAAAAATGCCGATACTGTGTTATAGCCTCACTGGGCTGGCCAGTTCCCCCCAGAGTCCAGCTGGGAGAGGTTCCATTACAGGCTCGACGGGTGGCGCGCTAACTCACTCTTGTGAGGGTGATTATAGCGAGCTGTTGCGATATCACGGCTTCCTCGTGATGCTCTCGTATTACTGGACGTCGTGCAACTCTTTCAGCGGGTGGTGCTGCAGAGAGACCTGGAGAGCCGTGACGTTATTTAGCTCGCATACAATGTGGTGGTGGTGTTGTAGATAGAAAAGCTTTAGTTATAGCTCAAAATCAGGTGGATTTGAGCATGGAAACAACCTGTCCTGCTAATAGAAAGTAGTCACTGTGATCTATCGACACCAGAGTAGGAAGTTGTGAGGATTGTAGTGAAGTTATTAAGGCATGTATCATGTACCTAATGCTTGCAGGAATACTATATTACCATCACAAGTGACACCACTGCAGGAAGAAAGCCCGATTCAATAAGCCACCACATGGGGGCACAACGGAAGAGGCTTTCTGACTTCTCATTGCAGGCATTATAGCCGTTTCCCTTGCCAAATCCCATCTTAAACCTTACCTTACTAGTTTTCCCTATAACATAACCCGCCAATCGGTTTCCAACCAGGTCCCCAATTAGTGCTTGGTGAACATGGACACACAGATAAGGATCGGTGCCCAGTCGACCCTTCCTGATTATAGTTACAAGTCAAATTATAATGACCTTTTGTGTCATTATCACTGCACATAATTCTTGCTTGTTAAGAAGTGTGACGCTACGTAGCTGATTGTAACGTAGCTGATTGTTAAGACGTGTGAAGCTACGTAGCTGATTGTAAAGATGTAAGGCGCTACACAGCTGATTGTGAACTCACGAACGCTATCTGATTGTGAAGTCCTACGACGCTACATACACGAAATATTACTGACTATTTGAGTGTTGAAACAGTAGAAGCTAAACATTAATAAACAAAGCTTAGAACAATCACAATGAACTAAACAAAAAATCAATCGTTTATATGTTTCTGAAACGAGATTTCTGAACCTTGTTTAATCAAGATTCCAAAATAAAATTACGATAAAACAAGTTCCTGTTATATGAATATATTTATTTTTTTAATTTATCATCCAGTAACTAAATGCATTCTTTAAAACTTTTATATAAATGAATGGAATTCATTTGGTTTTTAGTCAAAATATAAAGAACATATTTTTTGTATATAATTTTATTTATATATTCAAGAGTTCTTTCATTCTTGTACGGCCACAACACAACGTTTCTGGGCAAGTCCTTAATCCTATGTTCCCTGGAATACGACCCTGCCCAATCGTTTAACAACCAGGTGCCCATTTTACTGTTGGGTTAGACAGAGGCCACAGTTAAAGATTTGATCCTCCAGGATACGAACCCCGGCCAAAGCGCTAGCGAAACGCCAGACGAGCGTCTTACCACTACGCCACGTGGACTGTTGCCTCCCCCCCCCCCCCCCCCCCCCCACAATCTCTTTGTTCTCAAGTGGTTAAATGTTTATAAACACAGAGTTAATATTTTATCTGTTGTTACCTTAACTAAACATGGTTTAGAATGTTTGTTACAATAACAATACGTCACATTCTCTCGCATTACCACAACGGACTTTAAACGATGTACTAAAACAAGCAAATTCAACCTAACCGATCCTAACCTACCACCAACCCACGCGTAGAAAACGTGGTTGATTGGGAGCCTCTGTGGTTTTAGAGCACCGAGTAATTTGTCCGCTGGGGACTTTTAAGTCAATATGTGATTTATTATTTGAGGTGACGGGACGGGCATTATCCTCTCGTATAATGCACTGCTTTTCACGTCAAAATCCCCAACGGCCAAAATATGATGTATAAATCACAGCGGCTCACAAATCACCGCGTTTCCTATGAGCGGGTCAACGTTTAGGTTAGATTTATGCCATTTAATACACCATTTTTTTGAGTGTTGTAAATGCTGCTATGGCGGTATGTCCACTCACAGGATGAGTGGCGCTGCCCAATAAACTCGCCCCTCGGGGCAAAATTTAAATTTAACTGGAGAAAATGGGCTGGACACCCACCCACCTAACATGTCAGCCCCACGCGTGGATGTCTGCAAGTCTCGACTTTTTATAGTACCCTTTAATTCCTCCCTTGGGGATCACAGCGTACAAAATGCGATGTACTATATGAGAAGGCACAATGCTGATACAAGGACACTACACACGCATATTGTCTCCCATACTGCTTGAAAACATAGTTTTACCCTCAACAGTGTTCGACATTAACGTAACATCAGTAAGGAATCATTATCCAGCGCACGAAAAGGTGTGACAATGAAAGTCATTGTATTACACGACCGGAAGATAGAAAGAGAGTGGGAGCTATGGCGTGGATATGTAAGACCAGCAAGGTAAGTACACATATTCAACTCTCAAAACATCATACATCCGTAACTGTTACGAACATCACCTACATAATGTATATGTAACCAATTAACATTACGCATATATACATATATACCTCGTGAACATCATACATGTATAACTGACAAGAACATTATTCATCTATAACTCTCCCGAATATCAAGCATATATAACCGTATTGAATATACATAATAAGTATAATACAACAGTAATAAATCCCTAAATACAATTCTGGATACACCGCGCATCCTAGTGTGTCTAAGTCCCTCCTACTCTTCCCATTTATTAAAAAATAAAATCCCGATATTATCCCTTACAAGCAAACAGCCTCGTGAAAAACATTTACGAAAATTATTATGCCACATTAAATTTATCTAAAGAATAATATATCTTTCAATATTCCTCCTCCGTTATAATTCAAGTCTTACTCTATTATTTTCCTATTAATCAAAGTGCAGTGTGTTTTAGTGTGGTTTACAGAGAACCGGTTCCTTATGGTTCCTCTGTAGATGAATATCATTCATATTTTTTTTTTTAATAATTTGTGCGTGCTGGGTTTGGGTAATTTATGAACTGAAGACTGGAAAATCTTATTCAGACTTTTAAGTGTGATGAAGAAGCTGTTCGTTTTCCTAGAAGCCTCACAGCCACCTCTGTGGTGAGGGAGCTGGTAGCCTCACACATAGTGAACCACCACTGTGGTGAAGGAGCTGGTAGCCTCACAGCCACCTCTGTGGTGAGGGAGCTGGTAGCCTCACATAGTGAATCACCACTGTGGTGAAGGAGCTGGTAGCCTCACACTAGTGAACCACCACTGTGGTGAGGTAGCTGGTAGCCTCACACATAGTGAACCACCACTGTGGTGTGGAAGCTTTTTTTTCTATTTATTCAATAATATACAATATAAAAATCCTATTTACATCAATTTACAAGGGAAAATACTACATTTATATATTATTTATATAATTCTCAGTAAACTCATTTTCCATATCATCACCGAGCATGAGCCGTAAACCCCAAATGTTATACCTGATCCTCCCCGCAAGAACTTCAATATACTGTCTAATGAGTAACCTCCTGCCTGCCTATCCACACACACACACACAAAATTGTAATCAGAAAGGAGCATAATTATTGTATTCTCAATTTTCTTGCATTTTATGTCTGTGGTGAAGGAGCTGATAGCCTCACACATAGTGAACCAGGCGATAAAAATCTCGAGTCTCACGTAGGTTAATTTCTGTTCATTAGAATATTTTGGCATTTCTTTCATAAGTTCCCGTGGCAGGAGCGTTAATGCAGATTGAGCAGGTGTTAACCTAAGAAGTGAGCGGAGGCCAAACAGGAGGAATTTATTCATGATTCAGTGAACAGAGGAATGGAATTTGAGAAGTCACTGAATTGCTCGAATTACCCTGAAAAATGGTCATACAGACTCTAAGACATTCAACGCACAAAAAATATGGCCGACATCATGTGCCTCTGGATGTTGGTAGATCGCCATCGCCTCCCCAAGCAGTTTTTTTTTTATTATTATTATTTTCTACCACGAAACGTGGCCACACATTTACAATGCTAACCAGCATATATACATTTTCTTCTGTCCTCCATGGACAGGGTTAGAGATGTGTTAAACATATAGTTCAAGGGTTTATTGAACACCAAGCAGAGTTAGTAGAGAACACAGAAAAGAACACGAATAAGGAGAGCAGACAGAGTAATATCCTCGCACTCAGTCACCGTAACAGGCGAGTTTCAGCTAAAATACATATAACTAGGGTTTCAGTTTTCAATGTGAGCAAGGCAATAGAAATTAGTCTACAATATGCTTAAATATGCATTGCTGATACAAATTTTTTAAACATTATTACATGGCACTAAGAAATATATAGACAATTTAATAAAAAAAATCTTAATTTGTGCATCAGAATACAAATTTTATGTTAATATAACAAAGAAAACTGGTTAAAGAAGTGGGGAGGACATGAGGGGGTACCTTACCTTGAGGTTACCTTGAGGTGCTTCCGGGGCTTAGCGTCCCCGCGGCCCGGTCGTCGACCAGACCTCCTGGTTGCCGGCTAACTAACCATTAAATAAAACACATCAGGTGCAATCTTCGCCAGTATAATGTCACTATGTATCGACGCTGCAGCAGGGAAAGCGACCCACGGCCTCCCATCTACATCTCCTCATCGTCTAATGAAAATTCGTGTGGCGAGACGTGTCTCATAACTCGCACAGCTCGACCCTCACTTTGTGTAAGTTTTTAAATTTTATTTTATTCAGGGCGAGATCAAAGAATGAAAATGTTGGCATTTTCCTCCCCGCGTTAGCAATTTGTTTTTCTCGTTAGGCTCCATCACTTAAGTTCAGGATTGATGCTAATTAGCAGAATATTTCCTCAAGATTTCATATTCTTGCAACGTTCCATAAATGTTGTTTCTTGTGATTTACACATATACAGAATATATATATATATATATATATATATATATATATATATATATATATATATATATATATATATATATATATATATATATATATTGCATAAAATTAGGCATTCATTTTAAGCACTCTGATATAACATATAATTCTCATACGTCAGTATACGTTATAACATACTAAGAAGCTGAGTCCTTCTACACACTATTATTTCCTCACATTACTCCCACATTTATCTTATGATACCAAAACACTGCAAACAAAAATAATAATTATGAACTGTTTTACTTAAAAACCGAATAAAATCAAATTAGCTGCGAGAATAACATACAATGAAACAGGCACCAGAGATAATTTATTGGCAAATTTAGAGCTTCTTAAATATATAGAGAATTGTTTACATCACTAAAGAAGGTAACGAGGCAATGTAAGATACTCGAGCAGTTACTCTCCACGTAACTAAGGACTGGTAAATATCCTAATAACACGTGTTAGGCCAAAACAAAAGCCAAAAAAATAGGATACCAATTATCTTTCTTTAATTGCTTCCTTTTGTTCTGGGAAGTTGAGGATGTTTAATACAATACACAGAGACTGTTTAATTGGTGGGAGGGATGAAGAGAAGTCGTTATAGCCTAGTCAGGTTTATTAACTTAGTAAATATGGGATGGATATATATATATATATATATATATATATATATATATATATATATATATATATATATATATGTATGTATATATATATATATATATATATATATATATATATGTGTGTGTGTGTGTGTGTTTGTGTGTGTGTGTGTTTGTGTGTGTGTGTTTGTGTGTGTGTGTGTGTGTGTTTGTGTGTGTGTGTGTTTGTGTGTGTGTGTGTGTGTGTGTGTGTGTGTGTGTGTGTGTGTGTGTGTGTGTGTTCATATTCAAGCACGCACATGCAAGCAACACGCTCCCAGCTGCACATAATGATACATACTCAAAAATTCCCACACACACATATATATGCAATCATACACACCTGAACGAACATGAGTACGCCTAAATAAATTAAACAAAATGCCATGAGAAATGGATTGAAGGCATGATACACCGTTTCACGTGTAGATATGTCAAGAGCCCAACAGACTGGAACTTGTGCACCAAGGGATTGAAGGCTGCGAGACGGGACCAAGGAGCTAAAGCTCAACCCCCCCCCCTCTTCCCACAGATACAATTAGATGAGTGTATATCACGAAAATAAACACGTGATTAAAAATGTGACAATGTCAGACCACGGAGGAAAAATGAAACAGGAATTTCCTTAAGTACTTTCGTATATTAATACATCTTCAGAATACATCTTCCGTGGTCTGACATTGTCACAATTAGATGAGTATACATTCAAACGTTAGACGCCTGACAGTACAATATACTGGGACCATGAAGATATGCTCAGCTCTGCAAAGTAAATACAGACTAAATTATTTTCCTGTAGTCTGGGACTGGAACGTAAGCCAAAACTTTCCGGTCAGCTTCGTGTATTGAACTTAGGTGAGCTGAGTGCGCTAACCAGGACATCCTTAGACCCTAGCACGACCCACCCTGCACTTGATCACCTAAGTTGAAAAATATTCGGCTGAGCGGACAGAACACTGGACGCGTAATCATGTGGTCCCGGGTTCGATCCCGGGCGCCGGCGAGAAACAATGGACAGAGTTTCTTTCACCCTGATGCCCATGTTACCTAGCAGTAAATAGGTACCTGGGAGTTAGTCAGCTGTCATGGGCTGCTTCCTGGGGGGTGGAGGCCTGGTCGAGGACCGGGCCGCGGGGACACTAAGCCCCGAAATCATCTCAAGAAGAAGAGAGTGATGGATTTAAGGCCTATCAATGACATGAGTTGTTATGGTCACCTCAAGAGCTTAATGATCAATCAGAAATTATACTTTAGTCCTGAACATAATTCAAGACTAAAGAAAAACTGTGATGTTCACCATCACAACTGTGTATAAGTATAGAAAGTGTATAAGTATACACTTTCGGTGTATACTGTTGCATTCTTTGATATTTTATTAATTTACAGTCACTGCTCAAAAATTAGTAACGTATTAAAAGCAAGAACGATCTGGTCATAAGTGGCAACGTCGCACCAGTGCGTATACGGCAGCGTTCCAGCATAGAATTAGGTCGTATACGGCAGCGTTCCAGCATAGAATTAGGTTGTATACGGCTACGTTCCAGCATAGAATTAGGTCGTATGCGGCTGCGTTCCAGCATAGAATTAGGTCGTATACGGCTACGTTCCAGCATAGAATTAGGTCGTATACGGCTACGTTCCAGCATAGAATTAGGTCGTATACGGCAGCGTTCCAGCATAGAATTAGGTCGTATACGGCTACGTTCCAGCATAGAATTAGGTCGTATACGGCTGCGTTCCAGCATAGAATTAGGTCGTATACGGCTACGTTCCAGCATAGAATTAGGTCGTATACGGCTGCGTTCCAGCATAGAATTAGGTCGTATACGGCTGCGTTCCAGCATAGAATTAGGTCGTATACGGCTACGTTCCAGCATAGAATTAGGTCGTATACGGCTACGTTCCAGCATAGAATTAGGTCGTATACGGCTGCGTTCCAGCATAGAATTAGGTCGTATACGGCTGCGTTCCAGCATAGAATTAGGGCGTATACGGCTACGTTCCAGCATAGAATGAGGGCGTAATTTTAGCACAAAATTAAACATACTTTTGTGAAGCAAATCATATTTTCCGCAACAGCAGCCCTCCTGGCCTGAGACGTCCTTGACTTCCAGTTGGCTGGTGCAGCCCTTCACAGCCAGCTGCTGACACTCCTGCGACAGTCCTCTCCTTCCCATATTTGGAGGACGACCTCGTGTGGAATGTTGTCCTCGAGTTGCTGGTCCACTCGCTCTCCTCCCAGTTATGGGTTGTGCAACTTTCGTCTATATTTTAGATCTTTTTGTTCGGATTTTTATCCACACACTAGAAAATGAAGGGACGAGACGTTTCGGTCCGTCCTGGATCATTCTCAAGTCTCAAGTCACACAATCGACTTGAGAATGGTTCAGGACGGACCGAAACGTCGTCGTCCCTTCATTTTCTAGTGTGTGGATTGGTCATCGCCTGCAAAATATTCCATGTTTTGTTGTCCATTCACCTGTTTCTCTCTCTCTCTCTCTCTCTCTCTCTCTCTCTCTCTCTCTCTCTCTCTCTCTCTCTCTCTCTCTCTCTTTCTCTCTCTCTCTCTCTCTCTCTCTCTCTCTCTCTCTCTCTCTCTCTCTCTCTCTCTCTCTCTCTCTCTCTCTTCAGCGGAAGCGGCATTCAGTGGAATGCAAATTACTTTCTTGAAGCAGCGAGCGAGTAATCTAAAAGGCAGATACATAGGGGAAAGTCACGTAAGCACTCCATCGGGATTCTCAAAAACATTTTGTATTGCAATAAAATTTTCTTTAGGTACAAGATTGTTTGATACACTGATATTTGAGTGTTGGTATTGGCCTTAAGTCCTATCTCCCTCGTGAGGGATTATAAAGGCCTACAACAAAAGCTGACTGACCAACCAGCGGATACCCGCCAAACACACACCGAAACTACGACGTTGGTACAACGTTCGAACAAGTTTTAACACTTCCTAACCAGTTATAACAAGCCAATATAGCAAGTTGTAACAACGTTCTAATACGTCATAAACACGTTAAGCCAAGATGTAACAAGCTTTATTACAAGTTGTAACAAGCGGAAAATAGAGACAGTTTTGGTTTGTGTTTCCAGGGTATATTTTAGCTCTGAACTCATTTCGGGAATACTGTAAGATCTCTGCGTATATACAACGAGAATCCGGGGTACACCTCTAGGTGTGTATATCCCTGTTGGATTATTTGGTTTCAGTAGGATTACCAATATTGTGTCTATATTAATACTACAAGCTAAAGGTTGTTATTCTATATTACGTCCTGTTGGCCAGGTAAGTCCACTGCGGGCTCACCATAGTCCGTGCTATTTGCCCCGCTCCTGTGCCAGGTAAGTTACGGGCTCACCATAGCCCGTGCTACTTGGAACTTGTTCCGTGTAGCTGAATCTATAACAACAACAACAACAACAAACGTCCTGTTTCAAATCTGGACCAAGAAATTTATATACTCTAAGAATTTGTTCTATACTTGTATATTTTATTCTATTGTTAGGTTACATTCACGTATATACAGTATGAGGCTGAGGCCTCTGTTGGCCAATATTTTCAAATGGTCAGTCGACCTAATTTTTCGAATATCTATTTAGATATGTTTTAAATGTGAATCACTATAGAATGAATGATCACTGATGGATTGATCTTCGTTGAAATGATGCAGCTAGGTTGACGTTATTGGTTGAGCTCAGGACCAAATGTGTTCTGCTGAGGCAGCCCGGCCTTCTAGGGTTTCCCAACGTCAAGAAAATGTCGTACTAAAGTGTCCTCTCCTAACCTACCAGAGGGCCCAAAACAGAAAACGGGACAGTATGTTATTTTCGCGAGCCGCTTCCATTTCCTAGTACGACAATGTTTGGTCTTAGAGTATATCAAAATTCGACGTTCTATTAGGAGAACAGGTTGGCCAGGACCAAGACCGTTAAAATAAATATTAAATTTTATCACCATTGCTGTCGAACAAATTCTAGATGAGCTTGAGCTCAGTAAGCTTCCTTCGTTGCAATGCTTGCAAGGATTAGCATGCGGTTCATTGTCATTAAAGAATCAGCTTTCACGGTTAGGATATTCACTTGACCACTGAGACCGTGTACTTGTTCCATTGGCTGATTCATGTTGTCTGGTAATTAACGTATAAATTGTCTCAGCAGGAAAGGTAACCTGGTATCGTCTGCCCGAGGCAGATATTGTTGTAAGGTGTGATTAATCAACTTCATGGCAGCACTATTTTGTCTCTAGCGCATGTTAAAATGTAGACATCAGTATAGTCTAGGTCTTCATAGCTGGTTAGCCAGTAAGTTATTGTGTTGTCTTAATAACCTAACAGAGGTCGGCAGGCGTTGAGACCACAACCAAATCAGTACTACAGTACACTTGTACTAAATGAATAGCTTTCAGACTAGTTCATTGAGTATTATGCTGCAAGTTTATTTCCGTAAGTAGCATACTGAGCTTTTGAAGCAAGGTGCTTTGCCAGAGGTCCACCTGACCAGAGAGCACTCCCATTGTTCACAACACACTTGGTCTTGGATACGTGGATACACTTTCGAATGAGGAGAGATAGAGGTGTGGTGGACATCATCACATTTTACAACGTCTGCTGACAATTTCGACACAAAACTTGAAACGAGTTGTGAAGGTTGTCTATCAGACTTTTATCTCCCCAGTCTTTTCTGATGGCTGATATAAATATTCTATCATGTTAGTTTGACTGACTTCAAATGAACATTCTTGTCCGTCTTTAACCAGGAGGCCTTGAGACTTTGCAGTTCCTTAGTAAAATAAAAAATAGTTTTACGGTTTGTCCAACCCAATAGTTCACATTTCTACTTTCTAAATTCGTTGTACGTCGGTATATATACTATGGTCCTCATTGTTAAGTTGACCAGACCACACACTAGAAGGTGAAGGGACGACGACGACGTTTCGGTCCGTCCTGGACCATTCTCAAGTCGATTGTGACGACTTGAGAATGGTCAAGACAATCGACTTGAGAATGGTCCAGGACGGACCGAAACGTCGTCGTCCCCTTCACCTTCTAGTGTTGTCTGGTCAACATACTTCAGCCCCGTTATTGTGAATCCTCGCCTCCTCATTGTCACTACAAGTACTACCACAACAGGACGATGGCTTGGTTAAATATGAAGAGAATTTATACTTGTTTATATTCTTGCTTCATTTTCAACATTTTTCCATGTGTATTTGTCCACATTCATACTCACATCAGCACCAGTATGTATACATGTCTGTATCAGAAAATACACACACTAGAACCGGCACGTACACACAGACAAGCATGTATACTATTCTCAGTCGCACACGCAAATAATCACACTTATTGTCCGTCTTAAATAAGAAGAGTTGTACATGAAAAGTTGTACATGTACTCTTTAATAAGAAGAGTTGTACATACAGACACATGTACGTATGTGCACATGTACATAGACACGTATGCGCATATGTGTACACGTGCGTGGCATGTGCACACATTCACCCTTATGTAAGCACGTACTAAATACCTATCAGTCTCAGAACGTTTCAGATGATTGTATTTGTCGCTTTCTTCTCAAGGCCGCAGTTAACGTCAAGGCCGCAGTTAACCTCAAGGCCGCAGTTCACCTCAAGGCCGCAGTTCACCTCAAGGCCGCAGTTCACCTCAAGGCCGCAGTTCACCTCAAGGCTGCAGTTCACCTCAAGGCCGCAGTTAACCTCAAGGCCGCAGTAAACCTCAAGGCCGCAGTAAACCTCAAGGCCGCAGTTAACGTCAAGGCCGCAGTTAACGTCAAGGCCGCAGTTAACCTCAAGGCCGCAGTTAACCTCAAGGCCGCAGTAAACCTCAAGGCCGCAGTAAACCTCAAGGCCGCAGTAAACCTCAAGGCCGCAGTTAACGTCAAGGCCGCAGTTAACCTCAAGGCCGCAGTTAACCTCAAGGCCGCAGTAAACCTCAAGGCCGCAGTTAACCTCAAGGCCGCAGTTAACCTCAAGGCCGCAGTTAACCTCAAGGCCGCAGTTAACGTCAAGGCCGCAGTTAACCTCAAGGCCGCAGTTAACCTCAAGGCCGCAGTTAACCTCAAGGCCGCAGTTAACCTCAAGGCCGCAGTTAACCTCAAGGCCGCAGTAAACCTCAAGGCCGCAGTTAACCTCAAGGCCGCAGTTAACGTCAAGGCCGCAGTTAACCTCAAGGCCGCAGTTAACGTCAGTTACCTTATTCGTACCTTAACACAGCTTTTAATGTGTGTTTATATTGTCACAAATACTCCATCAATCACTGCTCTCAGAGACGGACTGTAAACATGACTACTAGTAATCTGAGGTTATCTTGAGATGATTTCGGGGCTTAGTGTTCCCGCGGCCCGGTCCTCGACCAGGCCTCCACCCCCCATCCCCTTCCCCCCAAGAGCAGCCCGTAGCAGCTGTCTTACTCCCAGGTGCCTATTTATTACTAGGTAACAGGGGCATCAGGGTGAAAGAAAAATTTTGCCCATTTGTCTCCGCCTGCACCGGGGATCGAACCCGGAACGTCAGGACTATGAATCCGAAGCGCTGTTCACCCATATGTCAGGCGCCCCTAATGACTGTTGAAAATGCCAGTCAACTCATATTTACCGACATCTGTTATACGTGTTTGTTATTTCACCAGTTACCCCTGTTATCTGGCTGAATATGGACTCACCAGTTAAGGGAGACGATATCAACAGAATAGCTGCTTACGGACTTCCAACGTGAAAGCCAAATTTGATTTCAAGTCACATATGAACCATTCTTCTTCTTTTTTTCACCTCTGTCTTGGCCCGCATACAAATGCGTCCCGGCGTGATACAGAACGTACCGATGATGGTTAAATATATTTCGACTGAGGACTTGTCACTCGACTGGAAGTTGTGTTACAGACAACAAGGTGTGGAGTTTTTAAGACATAAATTGATCTCTGTAGTTCCAGACCTTGAAGTCTAGCACGCACACACACACACACACACACACACACACACACACACACACACACACACACACACACACACACACACACACACACACACACTCACTCACACACACACACGTTAAGCTCAAATATGCCATTGTCATAACAAATTTATTTTAATGTTTATTTGAAAACATGCTTGTGCTGTACTCAAATGTCTTTGGCAACAGTATTTGTTTAGAAATATTCTGATGGATTAACTCTTACATAAAGTCATCAACGATGACAAAATGAAGCAGTTTGCTTACTTGGTGCACTGTGGTCATTAATCTTTAAACAAAACTGCAAACAATGATAAATATAGAAGTTTACTCTATTCAGAGAGAGAGTTATCAACCTCGGGAGGGTTACTTTATGGCCGCTACAATAACTTAGTGACCAACCACCAAATATAATTTTGTTCCAAACATAATTAAGTACTAAAGTTAGCTCTCAGTGTGTATATATATATATGTATATATATATATATATATATATATATATATATATATATATATATATATATATATATATATATATATACGCGGAGAAGCAAAGACAGCCCGCTCTGAATCTCTCTCTCTCTCTCCCTCTCTCCCTCCCTCTCCCTCCCTCCCTCTCTCTCTCCCTCCCTCCCTCCCTCCCTCTCTGTCCCTTCCTCCCTCCCTCTCTGTCCCTCCCTCCCTCTCTGTCCCTCCCTCCCTCCCTCCCTCCTTCTATGTCCCTCCCTCTCTCTCCCTACCGCCCCTCCCTCTCTCCCCCTCCCAACCGCCCCTCCCTCCCTCTCCCCTTCTCTCTCTCTCTTTCTCCTTCCCTCCCTACCTCTCCTTCTCTACTTCCCTCCCTCCCTCTCCCTTCTCTCTCTATGTATTTTAACCCCACACCCCCTTAAGTATGCCATTCAGTATCAAAAGTATTCCCCTAGTTGTGCTTGCGGGGGTTGAGCTCTGCTCTTTCGGCCCGCCTTTCAACTGTCAATCAATCAACTGCTACTACTTTTTTTTTATTTAAAGTATATCTTATATGTTGATGATCACTAATCAAGAAGTGCTAAATAATATACCGGGTACTTTTCTGACACTCAGTTCTACTACAGCTTCTTGTGATATTCCTTTCTCCAAAGAATCACAATCGACTTGAGAATGGTCCAGGACGGACTGAAACGTCGTCGTCCCTTCACCTTCTAGTGTGTGGTCTGGTCAACAATCAACTTTCTCCGAAAACTGAATCAGAAACAGGTAAAGTTGTGGGTTGTTAGAGGGTGAAGAGAGAGAGGGGGGGGGAAGCATTTTGTGAGGAAG
Source organism: Procambarus clarkii (assembly GCF_040958095.1). Classification (NCBI taxonomy): domain Eukaryota; kingdom Metazoa; phylum Arthropoda; class Malacostraca; order Decapoda; family Cambaridae; genus Procambarus; species Procambarus clarkii. The sequence goes on along the minus strand of NC_091235.1, from coordinate 22,338,941 downwards.
GCGGAGATAATGAGGGTAGGTCACTGCTGGTCCAGTTTCTCAAGGTACTGAATAACTTATTTTATTATGGAGACTGATGTCCTCCTCGATTTTTGGTTGTAATATATTCGACTTATTTTTACTTTAGTGATCCAGCCCGTCCTCTTAAAGGTTTCTCAACGTCAAAGATACGGCCAATTTAAAGTTTCCTCTTCTAACCTACCAGAGGACCCAAAACAGAAAACGGGACAGTACGTCACTTTCGCCAGCCGCTTCCATTTTCTAGTACGACAATGTTTGGCCTTATGTAACGCATACGATCGAAATGCGACGGTCTTTGTAAGAGGACAGGTGGAGTGATTTCCCTCGTGAAGTTTCGCTATGAACACCTCCATCAGAATGTTATCTCTGAGGACGGCAATCCTATCAACCTGCGGCTCTTGTTGTCATCAGAGTAAAAGTCGTGTTCTGTCCTTTATTTACATGTCCAGTAAGAATGCTCGTGAGATGGTGATGCTTCTGGCGTGACTTGGGGTCGCATCGGCTGTCCCTCACCTGCGCTTGCCCCATCCCTCACCATGTGAGGTGCTATGTCTCACTACCTATGAGTGGCGCTTTTCTGTCCAGTAGAGACAGGGATTAATCATTCTGGTTCTCTCAGGACCAGGAAGGAGAACAAGATCTCAGCCTCTCACGAGATAGACATTCTTATGCTTAAGCGTGAGCCTCACGCTTTATTATCATATTTAAGTACATCTGCATTTATGTACTTGCCCACGATTATCTTGAGGTTACCTTGAGATGATTTCGGGGCTTAGCGTCCTCGCGGCCCGGTCGTCGACCAGGCCTCCTGGTCGACGGGTCCTATATGATGGGTCACACATTGTGTCAAGAGCTATGAAATGCTAAGAATGTAGTGTGTAAGATCATGACCGAGTTCTTGTTCAGAGTTTACAAGTGGAATCTTCTGGGTTGGGAGATTCGTCCCTTGTAGCCACCTGCCACAGGTAAGTGTGTCGCACTGTCTGGTGGGCGTCTTGCGCTGCACATATACATAGAACAAATCCACAAATTCCGTGTTGAAGGTTCGAACCTACAAACGGAATGTTCATTTGATATATATCACGCTATTGTGATTTCTGTGTACATATACATAGATTTATGACCTAACGAATCATAACTTTTTACAGTAATGCATTCAGTCATTTGAGAATTTGTGATCTATTTCCTCTCAGTCCTTAATGTTTGGAGTTTGGAGCAATGTTTGCAGCAATATTGTCTTAATAACTGGGATAGGGGATACCTAGGTCTCACTCAACTTCATTCTTGTTATATGCTAATTTGGCTGCAATGTCCGTGTCTTTATGGTGGGATATATTTATGTGAAATGGTATCCATACAAAAAGAGATTTTAAACCCTTTATTCTGTGTATCGACCAAGTTATTTATAATTACTATTATGAGGGTTTTGTAGAAGTTTTCAAATGCGTGAAGAGCAGACTTTCAATCACAAAATATTATTCCTCCTTCTGTGTGTTTTAGCATACTAGTAGCTAACTGTAATGCAGCTAGTGCGGTAATTGTAGAGTTCAGACAGCTATTTAGCCAGACAAGATCTCATTACAAATATTATTTTATAAACGTACATGCTACTGCTCTTGACCAGACCACACACTAGAAAGTGAAGGGACGACGACGTTTTGGTCCGTCCTGGACAATTCTCAAGTCGATTGTGGCCACTATCACAATCGACTTGAAAATGGTCCAGGACGGACCGAAAAGTTGTCGTCCCTTCACTTTCTAGTGTGTGGTTTGGTCAACATATTTCAGCCACGTTATTGTGACTCCTCGTCTGCGTACATGCTGCTGCTGTTGAGAACTGGACGGAGCCATCGGTGTAGACACATTGCTCGTGAGACCTCAGGTTATCTCTTACTTAAGGCCACATATATTAGAACGGACTGAGAAGTGAAGGCCAAGTTAAGAGTATCAACCAGCAAGGATGTCACCTGCCGTCAGGATTACAACAGTAATGGTTCAGAAGATAAGCTGTGGAAGAGTGAGAATAGGTGTTAACATGAAGATTCGTGTTAAGACACACTAGGTGGGGATAGGAATAGGAGTGTTAAACTACATAATTTGTTGCAGTCGCAGTTGCAAGAGGGCAAGTGGCCAGACCATAGTGAAACCGGTCATCGCCTCCGCTAACCGTCTCACGGCACCCAATCGCAAGTATGTGCTTCTCGTCCCTTAAATGAAGTTCGTTTCCATGTAAAACTGATTAGTGTAAATAGATTGCTTAACGCAACAAGACTTTACTTAAACCGTGATTTATCTTTATTTGCTAACTTTTTATTATACTATTTGCTGCCACTTTCCACTGTAAGTACGAATAAATTAAATATCGAATCTGTTATCAATCGAATCCCTCTTCCAGGTCGATTCTGGAAACAAGACCAAGCGACAGCAGAACACTGATCACTGTGTACCGCCAGACAAGCCCTCAAGCCGAGTAGAGCATAAAGAGATTCAAGGCTTCATACTTAAAAGATTTTCCATGGCTCAGGCACAGTTAAGTTTGATATCACTAGCAGAAGTGATCCGACACGAGTAGTTCCCATACTGGATCTTAATAACATCATGAAAATGCCTTTCAACACAAAAGGCTCAACACATATATATATATATATATATATATATATATATATATATATATATATATATATATATATATATATATATATATATATCTTTCCATAGAAACCATCAATGTCCCTTCTATCAAGGCACTAACTCTTACCCATCTCTTCCCCCTCCCCCTTCACTGAGAAGGGTCGTAGATTAGAATGCAATACACATACAACTTAACATTCATTGAATGTACTATTATCTCCGAATTACCCTTACGACTGTTGGGTTAACAGTCAGAGATACAGTGAGTTATGTGTTGAGGCAGGAGCCTGGTGTTGGATGTGTTGAGGCAGGAGCCTGGTGCTGGATGTGTTGAGACAGGAGCCTGGTGTTGGATGTGTTGAGGCAGGAGCCTGGTGCTGGATGTGTTGAGACAGGAGCCTGGTGCTGGATGTGTTGAGACAGGAGCCTGGTGCTGGATGTGTTGAGGCAGGAGCCTGGTGCTGGATGTGTTGAGGCAGGAGCCTGGTGTTGGATGTGTTGAGGCAGGAGCCTGGTGCTGGATGTGTTGAGGCAGGAGCCTGGTGCTGGATGTGTTGAGGCAGGAGCCTGGTCCTGGATGTGTTGAGACAGGAGCCTGGTGCTGGATGTGTTGAGGCAGGAGCCTGGTCCTGGATGTGTTGAGACAGGAGCCTGGTGTTGGATGTGTTGAGGCAGGAGCCTGGTGTTGGATGTGTTGAGGCAGGAGCCTGGTGCTGGATGTGTTGAGGCAGGAGCCTGGTGCTGGATGTGTTGAGGCAGGAGCCTGGTGCTGGATGTGTTGAGGCAGGAGCCTGGTCCTGGATGTGTTGAGACAGGAGCCTGGTGTTGGATGTGTTGAGGCAGGAGCCTGGTCCTGGATGTGTTGAGACAGGAGCCTGGTGTTGGATGTGTTGAGGCAGGAGCCTGGTGTTGGATGTGTTGAGGCAGGAGCCTGGTCCTGGATGTGTTGAGGCAGGAGCCTGGTCCTGGATGTGTTGAGGCAGGAGCCTGGTGCTGGATGTGTTGAGGCAGGAGCCTGGTGTTGGATGTGTTGAGGCAGGAGCCTGGTCCTGGATGTGTTGAGGCAGGAGCCTGGTGCTGGATGTGTTGAGACAGGAGCCTGGTCCTGGATGTGTTGAGACAGGAGCCTGGTGCTGGATGTGTTGAGACAGGAGCCTGGTCCTGGATGTGTTGAGACAGGAGCCTGGTCCTGGATGTGTTGAGACAGGAGCCTGGTCCTGGATGTGTTGAGACAGGAGCCTGGTGCTGGATGTGTTGAGGCAGGAGCCTGGTGCTGGATGTGTTGAGGCAGGAGCCTGGTGTTGGATGTGTTGAGGCAGGAGCCTGGTGCTGGATGTGTTGAGGCAGGAGCCTGGTGCTGGATGTAACACTAGTCCCATGAACCTCGGCCCTGGATAAGTTGCAAGTTAGTTGAGTGAATATATAGTCGGATATGTAGAGGAATTATTTAAAGATACAAGAGCCCGGTGCCATAAAAAATTAATTATAATAATGATTCTGCTGCATAATCACGTCCATATTTTGAATGAATTTGCATTTATTTTGTTTCAGAGAGAGAGAGAGAGAGAGAGAGAGAGAGAGAGAGAGAGAGAGAGAGAGAGAGAGAGAGAGAGAGAGAGAGAGAGAGAGAGAGAGAGAGAGAAACAGAGTGTCCTTGCGTCAGTCATTTTGATATATATATATATATATATATATATATATATATATATATATATATATATATATATATATATATATATATATATATATAACAAGGGGTACCGGACGGTGCCAGGTCTGTCTATCTGTCTCTCCACCCTCCAAGGGAATCATTATAAGAAATGAACAAATAAAATTCATTGCAGATGAACAAATCAAATACATTGTAGATGTGCATATTGCAGTTAATTACAGGCAAAGTATGATAGAACTGTGTTGGCAATTTTGTAGACTGTAAAATTTTTAAAACATTACAAAAAAGAAACTGTAATAATTGTGGGTCCATTTAATATGATATTCCAGGATCCATCGTGTCACTGTGACATAGGATACTCTTCTTTTATGGTAATCCCAACCCACCCATGTTGGGCATGTACCCAATAGCAATTACTGGGAAAAACTGGGTAAAGCTACCCCCCCCCATCACCATACGCCTTGCCTCTAACTTCGGATAGACATTTCCATTTATATGGATATATTTTCATTAGAATCTTACTCTTTATCTGAAGATAAATGTATGTGAAACAAAAATTACTTTTTTTTTAATCATTTCTCATCTGCAGTTTAACAAAAGCTATTCTATATTACAGTATTCCCTCCACTATTCACAATGTTGCTGTTGTTGTAGATTCGCTACCTGGAACAAATAGTTCCAAGTAGCACGGGCTATGGTGAGCCCGTACACTATTCACAATGTTGTTAAAAATTCGCTACCTGGAACAAAAAGTTGCAAGCAGCACGGGCTATGGTGAGCCCATAGAGGACTTGTACTCTCTCACTATTCACAATATATCTCTCCTTTAATATTATTGTGAGCCCGTAGTGGACCTGTACTCTCTCACTATTCACAATATATCTCTCCTTTAATATTATTGTGAGCCCGTAGTGGACCTGTACTCTCTCACTATTCACAATATATCTCTCCATTAATATTATTGTGAGCCCGTAGTGGACCTGTACTCTCTCACTATTCACAATATATCTCTCCTTTAATATTATTGTGAGCCCGTAGTGGACCTGTACTCTCTCACTATTCACAATATATCTCTCCATTAATATTATTGTGAGCCCGTAGTGGACCTGTACTCTCTCACTATTCACAATATATCTCTCCTTTAATATTATTGTGAGCCCGTAGTGGACCTGTACTCTCTCACTATTCACAATATATCTCTCCTTTAATATTATTGTGAGCCCGTAGTGGACCTGTACTCTCTCACTATTCACAATATATCTCTCCTTTAATATTATTGTGAGCCCGTAGTGGACCTGTACTCTCTCACTATTCACAATATATCTCTCCTTTAATATTATTGTGAGCCCGTAGTGGACCTGTACTCTCTCACTATTCACAATATATCTCTCCATTAATATATCTCTCTACTGAACACTTCGGGGTAAATCACTTTCTCTCACTTAGAATGGACAACTCCATCGATTTGCACTTAGCTTTCGGCGCGAGTCAGCTCACGAGGGCTCGGGACGCCTGTAAAGGCTCCAATACCCACCTTCGCATTCTGCAAGAGCCGGACCATCTTGTACACACACACACGAGGCAGGACTCCCTCGCTGTCTTCCTCGTCATTCACCCGTTGGCCTTTGATAGTGCTGACTGAATTTCCACCGTTAATTTAAGTAATGTATTGGTTTAGTCTACCCTGGCAGACGTGCCAATGAAAGGATTATTTTTCAGACGCAAGACATAACGAATGGCCTTGCTTTCTTTATCTGCCGACTTGAGAAGAACATGGTTCATGGATCATCTATAATATATATATATATATATATATATATATATATATATATATATATATATATATATATATATATAGTTAAAGTGTTTTTTAAGGCTTCACTCTTTCAGAATACAGCAGTATGCGTATATCGGTGAGGATGCTGTGGAGGCATAAGGCAGTTAGAGACGCTATGCCCCCTCCCCCACCCCCTCCCTGTGGTCGCCATGGCAACATCTCGCGCACACCCATATTTAGCAGGGATGGGAGTGGCCTGGCTGCCTGTTCAGCGTGCCTGCTCGCTGCTGCCTTGCGAAGTTGTGGCCTTCATGCCCGATTGTGATCTGCGTCAGGATGTAAAGGTCAAAGAAGCTCCGCTTTAATTGGGAACCAAAAATAAATGCAATTTGCTGCCACTTTAACCTGCGCAGGCTGAGCGTGGCTGGTGGTTTCCCAGAGAACAAGTGTGAACCGAGAACCAGTGAGCGAGCTTCATCACTCTACATATAGAAATACCTACACGAGTGTGCACAAAAGGGCCCAAAAGGACACTTTGGGCCCACAATCGGCTTGAGAATGGTCCAAGGACGAACCGAAACGTCGTCGTCCCTTCACCTTCTAGTGTGTGGTCTGGTCAAACTACTTCAGCCACGTTATTTTGACTCATCACCTGCACTTTGGGCCCTTTTCTATCACCGCTAAATAGCCATTAGTTTATACGTGCCGACCTCCATGTCAACTCCTTCAGTTGCACAGTTAAAATTTTCACGCCAAGTGATAACCAGGTTGTGACTCATACGTCAGGCTGCGAGCAACCGCGTCCAACAGCCTGGTTGATCAGTCCGGCAACCAGGAGGCCTGGTCGACGACCGGGCCGCGGGGACGCTAAGCCCCGGAAGCACCTCAAGGTCAAGGTGGAGCGTGAAAATGATATGGAGACGGTGAACTTGTGAGGTCAAGTATAGTGTCGTATGGTGGGACGCGAGCCGCTCAGAAGCCAAGTTCAAGATCATCACTAAGCTGAGAGGATCCGGGTCATCACTTGGAGCTTCATAAATACTAATTATCCCTGAGAATTATTGACCGCTTGGACGCCAAACTGGACGTGATGAGATGTTCATTTAATATTTGTATTTTATTTCATTTTCAGTAAAGCAGTAAATAGGTAAATATTTGACAAGGATTAGAGGAGAAATGTATTTAAAAGAGAAATGCTATTTATTATAGTTCATCTCTACGTTATGGTATGTTCAGAATATTGCTTTTGTAACATATCTTCACATATGTTAATATTGATGAGAAAAACTGGTGCTAGAAGTCTTATTAATTCATCAGTAATTATAGTAATCTGACTATCGCCGCTCTCCTTCTCTCCCCTATTATATCCTCCCCCACTTCCCATATCCCCTCTCTACTCCCACTGTTTCCCCTCTTCATGCCCCATCGTCCATACCTCTCTCTCCACATATTTCTTTCTCTACCCTTTCCCTCTCCCACCTCTTCAGTGCTATATAGTCGTAATGGTTTGGCGCTTTCCCCTGATAATTCCATCTCCCACTCCTTTTTACATTATCATAATATCATTATAAAATTTCACACATAGTTAATCAACAAATAATCCATGACGTCTAGAGGGAAACACCACATCATCAAAGCTTTCGGAGGGTTTATGGGTAACTATTGTAATCAGATTACTTTTTAATTTTGGAGTGATCAGTGTGTAGTTTCCGATAGGGCCCAAAAAATAAGAGCTCTTAGATACATAGAGAAAAAATGTGAATAAATTGTGAAACAGTTAATTTTTTCCTCTATGTATCTAAGAGCTCTTTGGATTGGTAATCAAGAATTCTTGGATAAAGAGTTTAAGAATATTTATTCTATTGGTCTCAAGCTTTCTTATCATCTGAGTTTTTTTTAAGTTTGGACGTGACGGTACGGTACGTGACCGTAGCAAAGCACGTCGTACATATTATAATAATATATGCAGTGAAAAAATTCGCCCCAAAAATGTGTTTACCATATTTTTCAGGGTTCGAAAATATTTTTCTGGGTTCGAAAATATTGTCAAGGTCTTGAAACTTTTTGATATACATGCATTGTTTAATTACGAAAATATTGTTGAAAAACTATTAGTTAGAAACAGTCCTCATAGTGATAATTGTGTCATTTACAAAATACCTCGTAAAGACTGTAATAGGTTCTATGTTGGGCAAACTTCCAAAGATTTAAAATTTAGAATTTCGCAACATAAATACTCTGTAAGACACGACCAATTGTCTAATGATTTGTTTGTTCATTTGTCAGAAAGTTCTCACCAAATTGATTGGAAGATGGCTTCTTCAATAACTAATTGTAAAATATTTTCAATAGGAACATAATTGAATCTGTTTTAATACAGATTATTAAATCATGTAATTTGAACATTAGCAGTGGTTTGTATAATTTAGATCCATTTTTGATGGATTAGTTAAAGGGCGATTTATGTAGGATTATTGACACTAATACCTTATTAAAATCCCCTTTTCTCATTAAAGACATTGTACCTCACCTCATCTCTTTCCTGCTTATGTATCCATCCCACTAAATTGTAAATCCATCCTTCTGAAGATATAATATTAAATACGAAAGTACTTAAGGAAATTCCTGTCTTAATCCTTCCTTCGTGGTCTGACATTCATATCATCCTCCTGAAGATATATTATTAAATACGAAAGTACGTAAGAAAATTCTAGTTTCAGTCCTTCCTTCGTGATAGCCTACTCTGCTGGGGATGTGATAGCTTGCTCTACTGGGGATATGATAGCTTACTCTACTGGGGAAGTTATAACGTACTCTACTGGGGATGTGATAACCTACTCTACTTGGGATGTGATATCCTACTCTACTGGGGATATGATATCTACTCTACTGGAGATATGGTAACCTACTCTGCTGGGGATGTGATATCCTACTCTACTGGGGATGTGATATCCTACTCTACTGGAAATATGATATCCTGCTCTACTGTGGGATATGATAGCCTGCTCATCCTACCCTTTGTCTCCCATGAGGCCCGCCTCTGTTGCTCCTCCTCACTGTTCAACAGGGAGGGACAAACTGGGATATGTATATGTTAAAAATAGTTACCAGATATTGTTTGATATCTATGTGTACGAATTGTCTCCACAGGCAAGGTACTGGATGCATTCTTCCCAATTTCTAAACGGTTTAGCTAGGCACTTTCTCCTGTCATTTTCTTCCAGGCAATTAGTTCTTGCCAACGCTGTCTGCCGTGTGTCTGAGAGGGGCATTATCTGATCACAGGATCTGGCTACAACTTGTATTGACTTTCCTTGAGCATCAGGATGTATCATTAATTCGTTCTAAATGCTCGTATTGTCTAAGCATTTTGGAAAGGGTTTAATTAGACGCTCAGTCAGGCATGAAATTGGGATTTTCGAAAAAAAAAGGTCCACTTGGAAATTGCCTCATAGCTAAATGATTTTCGTTAAATATCACAATAGCTGTGCCGATATGAATGCATGCAAGATCAATTTTGAACTTTCATATGCGATCTGCGGGTTAGTGCAAGTTCCCGTGCAGAAGCTTTACACACTTAATGCACTTATGTAAATGCGCAGTAATGATCAATCATGCAAAATAGTTTTTTTTATTGTAGAGAAGTATTGTATACGCCTTAATGTGTGTCCAACGTTTCGCTGGACAGTTAACTCGCATTGAGATGACTTTAACTGCAGGAGAGTTAGAGACGTATTGCGTCTGTAACTATCCTGTAACACCGTCCACAGAGCCTCCTGCTCTTGCAACTGTTCCTGCCACCCCCCCCCCCCACTGATCTTGCAACGCAACCTCGAACATCAGCTCCTGCAACAACAACTATAGAATCCAAGTATCCTGCAACTTCAACTTGTGCACCACCAGTCACCCAAACATCTGCAGCTGCAGTACGTGATATTTCTGACAGTAACGACCTCTCCACATCGTCTAATGACGAAATACCATTAAATATCATTGCTGTGTCCACCACATCAACCGACTCGACAGTACAAGCTCAAACAACCACATCTCAAGGCCAAGGAACACACGCCCTTGGGGTCTAGGCCTTCAGGCGCAAATGCACCAAGGAATTCAAAGATCCGCAGAAAATACACGACTAATCAGCCGATGCTTTGAGATACCGGCGAGAGAAAGAACTTGCTCCATCTCGTGTGAAACGTTGACGGGTAAAGCAGAAGTGATCTGACCGGACTGTGATACTAACATTGGGACCTTGTAGACCCTCCACACATCCAACTTACCCAGACAGTGACAGTGATGCAGCAGCTGCAGAACCAGAAGGCAAGCAAAGAAGTCGAAGCGAGTAAGTAAAGTAAGTAAAGTAAATTATATTCAGGAAAGTACATATATAGTTGATTTACAAAACATAATGTTGGATTTATAGATAGAGCTAGTACATACACTACCTAAAGCCACTAGTACGCATAGCGTTTCGGGCAAGATAAAGTAATTATCAAAAGAAGGCATCAAGCAAGCTATGTAGCAAGAAGAAGTCAAAGAAAACGACAAGGAAAAGTAACAACTGAGAATGAAGACACCAAATGAAGAAAGAAGATTCGAACAAGAATGAAGAAAGATTTACGCACCACCGCACCCCCTACAAGAAAGACCGCGCCTCTTGGCTCAGCCTGTCATCAGCCCGGTAGATGAGTCAAGTCCTGCCAGGGGCCAGATTCACGAAGCAGTTACGCAAGTACTTACGAACGTGTATATCTTTCCTCGATCATTGACGGCTTTGGTTAAATTCATTAAACAATTTACAAGCATGAAAACTTGCCAATCAACTGTTATTATTGTTATAAACAGCCTCCTGGTGCTTCGGAGCTCATTAACTGTTTAATAATTGTAAACAAAGCCGCCAAAGACTGAGAAAAGATGTACAGGTTCGTAAATGCTTGCGTAACTAATTCGTGAATCTGGTACCTGATATCCTTATCACCATTGTGGCACGTTGGCATCCCTTTCTTCCCATCTATATGATACAGCCCGTAAAACTATGTAACTCCCAGGCGTTTCGCAAGGTGTTTCAAAGCCACCACATTAACATCTATAGACTGGTAGCACTAATATAATACATCAAAATCTTTAGAAAAGCTCTAAGCAAGAAGCTCACGCCTTCACTAAAGGCGTATCCCCAACTTAACAACAGACAGCTTTTAATATACATTATTTTAATACAAGTTATATAACACACAGAGATCACACTAACGTGATGCATCAAATGAACAAATCCACAAGGGTAGTGTCTGGGAAGCTCCCGGACGCAGGTTCGAATCCTCGTCACGGCCCTTGTGGATTTGTTCAGATATATATATACCCTGGAAACACAAACCGAAACTGTCTCTATTTTCCGCTTGTTACAACTTGTAATAAAGTTGTTACGTCTTGGCTTAACGTGTTTATGACGTATTAGAACGTTGTTACAACTTGCTATATTGGTTGTTATAACTGGTTAGGAGGTGTTAAAACTTGTTCGAACGTTGTACCAACGTCGTAGTTTCGGTGTGTGTTTGGCGGATAACCTTCTATACAAACAGCTGAACTGTTACACCACGATAGCTTCCTGACTTTTGGGTACATATTCACTACAAGGCGAACATAAATACCAGGAGAGAAAGGAAACGTGCCCAAACGTATCTGTCCTTCCGGGGGAATGAACCCCCCCCCCCAGACCTTTTGGTTACCAACCTACTATAGCTGCATATCCTCACACTCTAGCGACAGAAACTGATGAACGTAAAGTGGCATCAGGGTCTAAAATCAAGACCATAAAGTCATGAACTGAGAAAACTTGCTCCAAGCACCTAGTGCTTGCTGGCAAAAACTGGAAAGAGAGAAGAGGCATGGACCGGAGGTTTGGGAGTGTCCCGAGGGAGGGAGGGACGGTAGGAGGGAAGGTAGGAGAGAGGGACGGTAGGAGGGAAGGTAGGAGGAAGGGACGGTAGGAGGGAGGGAGGGGAATTCTGAGGTCGGGTCAGTAAAGAGCCAGGCGGCAAGGGCCGTGAGGAGCAACCATAAGCAGAGTGGGTATTAACCTCTCACCTCTCACCCCTCACCTCTCTACGGGGCACCTGAAGCCTTTGTTAGCTTTTTTTTTATATATTTAGTCAGTCCACTTGCTACCACACCTTATGGAAAGCTTTCCCGCCAACCCAATATATTGATTTACTTTGTATTTGTCAGTCTCAAGTGACTGTGGTGTTGCGTAACTGAGAATATCAAGTGGAAAGTTACCTGGTTGATACCTGGTTGATGCCTGGTTGATGGGGTTCTGGGAGTTCTTCTACTCCCCAAGCCCGGCCCGAGGCCAGGCTCGACTTGTGAGAGTTTGGTCCACCAGGCTGTTGCTTGGAGCGGCCCGCAGGCCCACATACCCACCACAGCCCGGTTGGTCCGGCACTCCTTGGAGGAATAAATCTAGTTTCCTCTTGAAAATGTCCACGGTTGTTCCGGCAAGTTTGTGTTGTGATAAGTTGCAAGTTTGTGTGTGATAAGTTGCAAGTTTGTGTTGTGATAATTAATTATCTTTCCACAGTAATTCTGTTTATTCAGACGTGTTGTGGGTGATCAATTGTTTTTTACGTACAAGATTCTTAATCGTTCTTATAAGTCTTGTCGATTTGCATGTGTGTCTTGTCGACTTATTTGTGCCTTGAGAACATGTGTCTTGTCAACTTCTATGTGTTTTGTATACTTTTATTTGTCATGTCTACTTTTATTTGTAGATTTCAGTTCGTTAAAATCATTGCCTTGACATAATTTTCACATACATATATCCCGTACCTATAATTGCCAGAACGCATTACTTGGCCTAGTATGCAAGGCCTGATCGATTTGCCTAACAGGCAGAGTGGTTTTCGTTATTTTAAAATATTTCTTTTCAAGTTGGTTTATTTGATTTCATTTGCAGATCTTTAAGACTATAAGATTTAAGATTTTAAGACTTGTACACCTCTTTAACTTCCGGCTGCGCTGGATCATTCAGGTCACCGGCTTCTTATAACTACGAAAGCTTTTAGAGGATTCAACATATGTTGGGACAATCGACTTGAGAATGGTCCAGGACGGACCGGAACGTCGTCGTCCCTTCAATTTCTAGTGTGTGGTCTGGTCAACATACTTCAGCCACGTTATTGTGACTCATCGCCTGCTGTTGGGATCCAAATATCATCTCATCCAGCACTCATGCCAGTTTGTTTATACAGCACTCGTAATATATTTTGAGAGAAATCTAACAAACAACCCTTCCTCCGAATAGACAGTACATTCGTTTTAATACTAAATGTAATAAGTACATTCCTGACTATCAGGCATAGTACATAAATACACTTAATCGCCAGCATCGCACCAAAATATTGTGAATATTAGAATTTACCTGAAAAGCAGTATAGAAAACCACGACCTAACCTAACCTTGGGAGTGTACTCACCTAATTGTGCTTGCGGGGGTTGAGCTTAGTCTCTTTGGTCCCGCCTCTCAACTGTCAATCAACTGGTGTACAGATTCCTGAGCCTACTGGGCTCTATCATATCTATATTTGAAACTGTGTATGGAGTCAGCCTCCACCACATCACTGCCTAGTGCATTCCATTTATTAACTACCCTGACACTGAAAAATTCTTTCTAACGTCTCTGTGGCTCATCTGGGTACTAAGTTTCCACCTGTGTCCCCTTGTTCGTGTCCCACCCGTGCTGAAGTTTGTCTTTGTCCACCCTGTCAATTCCCCTGAGAATTTTGTAGGTGGTTATCATGTCTCCGCTTACTCTTCTGTTTTCCAGGGACGTGAGGTTCAGCTCCTTTAGCCTTTCCTCGTAGCTCATACCTCTCAGTTCCGGGACGAGCCCGGTATAGGAGAACAAGCAAGTAAATAGCATTTATTGCTTCTTAATTACAATTATTACTTAACCTATGTCTATATTGATATTACAATTTTATAAAACTAATAAAACAAAACTAAAGTCTTTCAATAAATCATAAAGTAACTCAGGATATTTTCAAATTTTGTATAAAATCTCTGGGTGTGTGCATGGCTGAGTGTGTGGGTAGCTGGGTGTGTGAAGTGGAGACTGGTACCAATTTGTGCATTTGTGTGTGTGTGTAAACCTGTACCAACATGTTAGTGTTGATACCGGTAACAATATATGGGTGTGGGGTGCAAATTAGGACCAATATGTGGTTGTGGAGTGCAAACTGGCACCAATGTGTGGGTGTTGAATGCAAACTGACGCCAATATTGCAGTATAAAAACTGGCTCGCTATCGCAAAATTCTCTCTCCGTCGCAAAAGAAAACGAGTTTCTTCTTCTAAAAATAGAAATAATACACCATTCGCAAAACTATATATACAGAGTCCATTCAATTACTATCTCAGCAGCGGAATAATCAACCATATCTCTGATGTCTTAAAAGTTACATTTGGTAACTTCTATAACTCGCTGGTATGTTATGGAGTGTCGGTTCGTCTGTCGGCAGATAATATTATTAGTGTTGTTGTCGGTGTACTTCAGTTTGTCGTAGTCCCCCCGAGAGACGGGCTACCACGAGATGTAGCCCGTCCTTTGGGGGGGACTGTCCCTAATTTATTACTAGGTGAATGGAGGTATCAGGTGAGAGAGAAGTGCTCAACCGTTTCTGTTCTGCCTGAGTCCCTCGGTTGTGAGTGGAGGTTGTAGGCCGCTGCGTCAGTTAATGGTAAAAATTGTTGTAGTCACTCAGTTGAAGATTAAGGCGAAGAATTCATGCTTGATGTGAAGCTTTTAACACCCTGCTTCAGCTTCAAACTGCTTCAAACAGTGAAGCAAACAGCTTCACTGTTTGACGTCTATTACGTTAGAGTTTTGCTTTCTCAGTCACCGAAACCACCCACCTGTCACTGTTAACACCACCACTCACCGTCACTGTTAACACCACCACCCACTGTCATTGTTAACACCACCTGGTCACTGTTAAACACCAACTAACACCCACTGCACTGTTAACACCACCACCCACCGTCACTGTTAACACCACCACTCACCGTCACTGTTAACACCACCACCACCCACTGTCACTGTTAACACCACCACTCACCGTCACTGTTAACACCACCCACCGTCACTGTTAACACCACCCACCGTCACTGTTAACACCACCCACCGTCACTGTTAACACCACCCACCGTCACTGTTAACACCGCCACCCACCGTCACTGTTAACACCACCACCCACCGTCACTGTTAACACCACCACCACCGTCACTGTTAACACCACCACCCACCGTCACTGTTAACACCACCCACCGTCACTGTTAACACCGCCACCCACCGTCACTGTTAACACCACCACCCACCGTCACTGTTAACACCACCACCCACCGTCACTGTTAACACCACCACCCACCGTCACTGTTAACATCACCACCCACCTGTCACTGTTAACACCACCACCCACCGTCACTGTTAACACCACCACCCACCGTCACTGTTAACACCACCACTCACGTCCCTCAAACATTATTTAGAGTAAAGACTGACTTTTCCGCTCCTCCTTTGTTACTGAACCCAGACTGAATCCCGCCCCCTCTTTCACACCAACAGGCTAGTGAGAAACTTCTCTGCCGAATACCACATTAGGGGGTGATAAGACCTATCTCCTCTCCCCCCTCCCCCCCCGCTCCCCCCATCACCCAAACACCACTGAGGCAAGACTGGTCCTCTGCCTCACCCCCTTCAACAACTCTGGGAAGTTTTGAGTTGATTCAGTTATGAACTCCGTCCTGTAGGGGACATAAAGGTTTCAGTCTGACAATGGCTTCAGGCGCTGGACTCAATTTACCTTTGAGGTGAACAAGTTGGTTAAGAAATGTAATCTGCCTGCCATGCAGCCTGTAGCCATCCAGTGGAGGGGAGAAGTAGTGAGCTTTGACTACAGGCAATCGTGGAAACAGTTAAGTGATAGCATAATGGCATTTCTTGGGCATATGTAATAACGCCATCTCGAAATTTCTGTTCACACTGCATCATATACTGATGCTGGGTGTGAGGGAATAGCTTTGCAGACATACTTTACAGACAGCCGGTGGCTGAGCGGACAGAACACTGGACGCGTGATCCTGTGGTCCCGGGTTCGGTCCCGAGTTTGATCCCGGGCACCGGAGAAATAATGGGCAGTTTCTTTCACGCTGATGCTCCTGTTACCTCGCAGTAATTAGGTACCTGGGAGTTAGTCAGCTATCACGGGCTGCTTCCTGGGGGTGGAGACCTGGTCGAGGACCGGGCCGCGGGAACACTAAGCCCCGAAATCATCTCAAGATAGGTCTAGATCGACAGGTAATGCAGATTCCACAGCCACGAAGCAGTTACGCAAGCACTTACGAACCTCAACATCATTTCTCTATCTTTGGCGGCTTTGTTTACAATTATTAAACAGTTAATGAGCTCCGAAACACCAGGAGGCTGTTTATAACAATAACAACAGTTGATTGGCAAGTTTTCATGCTTGTAAAAAGCTTATTAAATATAACCAAAGCCGTCAAATATTGAGGAAAGATGTACACGTTCGTAAGTACTTGCGTAACTACTTCGTGAATCTGGCCACTGCAGGAGATACTTAAAGCCGATCTAAAGCCGAAAAGAAGTATCATATAGGAGCCAAGAGCGAGAGCTCTTGGCTCATATATGATATCCTATAGATATATGATATCCTATATGATATACGATATCTCTCCAAAAAATTAGAGAACCAAGATATGTCTTGTCACTCTCTGCCTTAAAAAAAAATTGAAAGTTACACCATTTGTACCAAGGAAAAAAAATGAAAAAACACAGTTCTCAATATCTAGCTGTTATGGCCGCTAGGCAAGTTGATTTGACTGTTATAACAAAATATAATTTACACCATAGGTATATAATTTAATAATAATTAATCTGACATGTGTGTTTACCGCATCAAAAGTAATGCACAAGAAACCACTACAAGTCACAGTAGCAAGTTAGTTTCAGAGCAGTTCACGGGTTGATTATAAACAGCAAAACGCAGGGCTACCAGAGCCAGATGCAGGGCTACCCGAGCAGGATTATGAGAGCCAGATACAGATGAAGGGCTACCTGAGCAGGATTAGGAGAGCCAGATAGAGGATTACCAGAGCCAGATGCAGGGCTACCAGAGCCAGATGCAGGGCTACCAGAGCCAGATGAAGAGCTACCAGAGCAGGATTAGGAGAGCCAGATAGAGGATTACCAGAGCCAGATGCAGGGCTACCTGAGCAAGATTACGAGAGCCAGATAGAGGATTACCAGAGTCAGATGCAGGGCTACCAGAGCCAGATACAGGAGTATCCGAGCCAGATGCAGGGCTACCAGAGCCAGATGCAGGGCTACCAGAGCCAGATGCAGGGCTACCAGAGCCAGATGAAGGGCTACCAGAGCCAGATGAAGGGCTACCAGAGCTAGATGCAGGGCTACCAGAGCCAGATGCAGGGCTACCAGAGCCAGATGAAGGGCTACCATAGCCAGATGCAGGGCTACCAGAGCCAGATGAAGGGCTACCAGAGCCAGATGCAGGGCTACCAGAGCCAGATGCAGGGCTACCAGAGCCAGATGAAGGGCTACCAGAGCAGGATTAGGAGAGCCAGATAGAGGATTACCAGAGCCAGATGCAGGGCTACCAGAGCCAGATGCAGGGCTACCAGAGCCAGATGAAGGGCTACCAGAGCAGGATTAGGAGAGCCAGATAGAGGATTACCAGAGCCAGATGCAGGGCTACCAGAGCCAGATGAAGGGCTACCAGAGCCAGATGCAGGGCTACCAGAGCCAGATGCAGGGCTACCAGAGCCAGATACAGGAGTATGCGAGCCAGATGCAGGTCTACCAAACAAGACTTCTAGAGAAAAACTCAAAAGAAAGGAAAACGCGTAATATCAAAACTTAAACTCATTATTTGACCAAAATTACAACTTATGTATTGAAATATTCTCTCTTAAACACAAATAAAAAAAATCCATATATTATTTAAAGCTGCCAAGTGGAGGGATATTATAGAAGGCAACGAGTATCATTAGAGTTGGGTTAGACGTTAATACAGCACTGTGAGTGAGGGCTGAGGCTACGTTATTAGTAGTTAGCTCGGCGTTCCACTCTACTTAAACTGTCATGATTTTCTATTATCACAACGATACGTTACTGAATAAGTTTTTTAAAAATGTATATTGTGTATTATTCAAGGGGGCTACTTTAACTTGACTTTTGATATATCTGGGTTTTTATATTTCGTTTTGGAGGATAAGAAAACGGGAGGTAATTTATTAGTAAGTGATTTGTTCAGAACTTTATTGTTGGTGTGATGTTGGTCCTATCCACTACGAGAGGGCAATTAAGGCCTTATAACAATAGCTTACCGACCAATAAGCAAGAACACTTTTGTTTTAAATTTAGGATTAAAGTTAACTCTGAGTGGATATACACCAATGAAGCTGGGGGAGTAGAGGGAGTGGGTGCTCACTTCTCGGTGCGTAAAGCGTCCCGACTATTATTAGGGATCATGTATATATATGCAAATGCACAGGTGCACTATTTTATTCTAATGTATGCCAGACGGGTTTTAAAAACATGTACTGCACACGCCCCGGCCGCTGGCTTTAAGTTGGTAATCTTGAATTACTGAGAAATGAATAATATTTCCAGAATACAAGTAACATTATACACAAAGCCGGTGGAGGACCTGGTGGCTGAGTGAGCAGAGCTCAGGATTCGTAGTCCTATGACCCGAGGATCGATCTCCGGCGATGGCGGAAACAAATGGGCAGAGTTTCTTTCACCCTGATGCCCGTGTTACCTAACAGTAAATAGGTACCTGGGAGTTAGACAGCTGTTACGGGCTGCTTCCTCGAAGGTGTGTGTGAAAAAAAAAAAGTTCATTAACAGTTGAGAGGCGGGCCGAAAGAGCCAGAGCTCAACCCCGCAAGCACAACTAGGTCAATACAAAACTATTCGCCACAGATATTAAAACCTAACAAATCTTATCCAACCTAATGTAACCCAAACTAACTGAACTAACCGCACGACTAACTTAAACTAATACATCGTAGCCTAACAAAACTTAACCTAATACATCGTAGCCAAACAAAACTTAAACTAACACATCATAGCCTAACAAAACTTAAACTAACACATCATAGCCTAACAAAACTTAAACTAACACATCATAGCCTAACAAAACTTAAACTAATACATCGTAGCCTAACAAAACTTAACCTAATACATCGTAGCCTAACAAAACTTAAACTAACACATCATAGCCTAACAAAACTTAAACTAACACATCATAGCCTAACAAAACTTAAACTAACACATCATAGCCTAACAAAACTTAAACTAATACATCGTAGCCTAACAAAACTTAAACTAACACATCGTAGCCTAACAAAACTTAAACTAACACATCGTAGCCTAACAAAACTTAAACTAACACATCATAGCCTAACAAAACTTAAACTAATACATCGTAGCCTAACAAAACTTAAACTAATACATCGTAGCCTAACAATATTTACGGCTTTAATAACCTGAAAACAAACTTCCTCGTAAGGTGCACGGTTTAACTACGCCCTTACTTTATGGCAAGGAAGCTGTGTACAGCGCTGGCATACTTTAATAAGCTCGTTTCTGTGTTACCTGATTTGTTAATAACATATTTTTATATGAAAGTATTGGAAGTGTATGTGTGGGTGTGGGGGGGGGGGAGGTTGTCATGAAGAGGACGCTATATTAAGAGACAAATTTAAAAACACCATAACAAAAAATTCGTCCGTTGAAGGAGTTGATCTTCAATTAATTACAATTAATGTAGCGTGATTTTCAACGTAGTGACGTCGAAATTACAGTGGATCGGTGAAATTAAAAACACGTCAATACTGACGTTTCGTCGTGTTACTGAGCATCTCTATTTATAGATTAAGAGGTTGCCTAGGTTAATACGCTTCTTGGTAAAAGTTAAAAGTACTTCGAACTTGGAAGTATTAGCTCGAAGCAAGGGGAAGCTCCTACCCCTTTGGTTTACCCTTTATTTAGGAATACCGAGGCAGCAGCCGTTGCTAGCGCCATAGTTATCTTGAGGTTATCTTGAGATGATTTCGGGGCTTTATAGTGTCCCCGCGGCCCGGTCCTCGACCTCCACCCCCAGGAAGCAGCCCGTGACAGCTGACTAACACCTAGGTACCTATTTTACTGCTAGGTAACAGGAGCATAGGGCGAAAGAAACGCTGCCCATTGTTTCTCGCCGGGGTCTGGGATCGAACCCAGGACCACAGGATCGCAAGTCCAGCGTGCTGTCCGCTCGGCCGACCGGTTCAACACACGGACGAGTGTAAACTCCTCTTAATCACAAAATGGCTCTTCCAAGAGTCATTTTATAGGAGCTAATAGTCTCATCGGAGACGTAGAAGAAAATTGAGAATGTAAACTCCTTTCAATAGGAACATAATTGAATCTGCTTTAATACAGATTACAAAATCATGTAATTTGAACATTAGCAGTGGTTTATATAATTTAGATACATTTTTGATAGATCAGTTAGAGGGCGATCTGAGTAGGATCACTGACACACATTTGTCTCACTAATTCATTGTTAATATTCTCTATCTTATGCTATAATTATCCATGTATGGGCCTATTGGCACATAGGATGCTGCTCCTATTCATACCCACCTAATCCCAGTCATAAATTTTTATCAGTGTACCTCACTTCACTTCACCTCTCTCCTGCCTATTTATGTTCAAATCTTTTTACTAGTTACTCGCCCTTTTGAAGATGTATTATTAAATACGAAAGTACTTAAGGAAATTCCTGTTTCAATTCTTCCTCCGTGGTCTGACACTCACATTTTTTATCACGTTAATTTTCGTGATTTACACACACACACATTATATATATATATATATATATATATATATATATATATATATATATATATATATATATATATATATATATATATATATATATTATATAAACTACATTTATGAATAGTACCTAGAAACATTCTCCTAGTCATAAGCCCTTCTCAATATTATAATAAAGTAAAAACCTAGTATTATCACCCAATGTTTTTAAATCAATTAAATATGATTCACATTAACTTTTAAACCCGAAAATATATATTATTAAAGAAAAATTTAACAGCTGCTTATAACAGTGTTTTACCAATTTTCACCAGTAATTAATTTTTCAATAACTGACTCTCTAATTCTCTTCAAGGATCACTAATAAATAAATACCAAGACAATAACCGAGCATGTAATCAAAGCCACAACGAGATTACAATCAATATTACTGGCAATGAATGTCTCTTCATTGTGATAGGACTCGCTTACAAAAAGCTCAGATCACTTGCATCAAAGCACTCTCTCTTCCCTGGAACAAAAGGGCTCCTTTGACTGACGACAGAAGGAAGCATTACTTGCTTCTAATTGTAGAACTCTTTGGCCCACCCAAGTCACCTGTCTCAAGGGGGGTTGGATAGCGATGGGAGAGGTTAAGGAGGGATAAGGAGGGGGTTAGTGATAATGGGGGTTAGTGTTTAGCTAGCGGAGGTCGTTATTCTTACAGGTGTTCAGTAACTTCATGTTTACTGAAAAGAGGGGATAATGTCTCATAGGAAAGTGGTTATCTGAGTGAAGGGAGGAAAGGAAGGTTAAGAGAGTGGGACGTGGATGGCTATCTTGAGGTTATCTTGAAATGATTTCGGGGCTTTTTTTTTTTTAGTGTTCCCGCGGCCCGGTCCTCGACCAGGCCTCCACCCCCAGGAAGCAGCCCGTGACAGCTGACTAACTCCCAGGTACCTATTTTACTGCTAGGAGAGCTAGAACAGAGAGGCTCTATTATATGGGTATAATATAGTATAAAACGAACACCTTACCAGAAAACATCGTGGTGAAGAGCCCTATATAGAGAGTTCAGTGATACACAACAAAATCCATTCATACATAAATTAGTAAAGACGGATAGAGATAATGGTTGCTATTGTTGATTATGTAGCGACGACGATCGAGGGATCGGATGAGCCCAGAGATAATGGTAATTAGAGATGAAAAAGGTGTAATAACCAGACTGAATGGCGTTGTGGAACGGTATTTAGGAGAGCAAAGTCAAAAGGTCTCGTTTGAAAAGGGGGTATAGACACGTTTTCTACGCTGCAAGTTCTTTTTGTTTAAGAATATATATATATATATATATATATATATATATATATATATATATATATATATATATATATATATATATATATATATATATATATATATATATATATATGATTGCTTCTTAGATGATTTACAGAACAACAAAGCCATGTCACTAATTAACTGAAGCATATATGATCCTAAGTATATCATGCCAGGGTAGCTAGTGGTATATATATAGGCTGCCAGCTACTCCATGGCAGGCAAATATATACCGGCAGCTCTTGCTCCACCCCTGGCATGTACCGGCAGCTTTACCTCTACCTTTGGCAGTCAGTTATATACTAACAGCACTCCTACATCCTCGTGGTAGTCAGGTATATACCGGAAGAACTTCCCTACCCCCCGTGGGAGCCAGGTATATATATATACCTACAGCTCTTCCTCTTACAATCTGAACTTACCAACTGATGTCGAGTCTTCTACCTGATCCCACCAGAGTAGAACACATACAGTAGATGAATTGTGATAGGAACATCTACCTCCTCTATCAATTAAGCCGTCACTCCATTACAATAACTACTAGTGGTCAGATAATGCGCCGAGGATGGTGGTTGGGTCGTTAGAGAGCTTAACGATACCTCTTGTCTGGTCATCATACAGGTAGATTTACGTTACGACAAATCTTAAATGACACTTGATATTTGGCTATTGAGTCGAGTAAGTTTTTTATCTCGTAACATGTGATTTAGTCGAGGGTTTGAGGGTGGCGGGAACCACAATTATATCCGGCTGTGACATGGAGGGCGGCCAACTGGTTATATACCTGGGAGGACTGGTGCTCCCAGGGTGGGCTTGGGGGGGTGGCAGGGTGGGCTTGGGGGGTGGCAGGGTGGTCTAGGGTGGCAGGGAGGTCTAGGAGGGCAGGGAGAGAGAGAGGGCAGAGAAGTGAAGGGTTGGCAGGGGCCCCTGATATTTTTATAATTTCACTAAAAGGAGAACCTGACGATGTCCGGGTCTCTGTCTGCCTCTGAAAATGTAATACTACGAAAAGATGAAAAACTGGGGGGGTCACTGTCAGAACCGATATTTCTTAAAAGGGAGGCAATGGGCCGACCCCGACGTCATAAGCGTGTCACATACCCATCCCAGCCTCCTAAAATTATAGTATCTATAGCAACTATTTGGTCACAAGTACCAGTGTACGGTGATAGACCACCCAAAAAAAATTACGCATTGTAATATTGAATTTGGGCAAATGGGAAACCTTTTTAGTGTGTACAACTAACTGTATATGTCGGGATCGAGCTCTAGCTCCTACGGACCAGCCTCTAACCATTATGTCACGACTATTAACCGTGTGTACTCAGCTGTTTAAAAGAGGTTAGCACCTGCCCCATAGCTAGTCTTCATAAACAATAGCTAAGTCTCCTTATATAATTTATATATACTCTTTAATCCAGAATAAATTTCACCTCCTCTATATTTCCTTCAATCCTGTTCCATCTGTTTACAACTCTCTGAGAAACTGTTCTTCAAGACGCCTCTGTGTCTCGCTTGCTTTTCCAGTTTCTTCCTCTGTTCCCTCGTTTTAATATTTCTCTGTTTGGCGTCACTTCATTGTCCGTTTGTCGCTGAAACATCCTTCCTGCCGCCTTAGCCTGTGTCTTCAACTTGTGAACTGGTCTCTAGTTTGTGCTCAAGGCTTTCTGGCGGACAAATTGCATGAGCACTTTTATCCCATCTCTGTCCAGTCTGATTTTCATCGTCCTGGAAATTAATTCCCTTAGCTTCAGTGAGGAAGAATTTTCTCACTGAAAATTCGTTATGTAACGCGGATGTTCGTTACAAAGGTTTTTCTCTGTAGGTGTTCTGTTGTTCTGGTGTATGTTATACATATGTTGGAGGACACTAGCCATACATACGTGGGGGGGGGGGACACCAGTCATACATATATGGGGTGACACCAAGTATACATATGTGGGACTACACCAGCGTGCAGTGTCGTATCTTTCGATTGATTGATGAAGATTAAGCCACCCAAGAGGTGGCACGGGCATGAATAGCCCGTAAGTGGTGGCCCTTTTGAGTCCATTACCAGTATCAATAGCTGATACTGGAGATCTATGGAGGTGCGACTGCACCCTGCGTGACGGGAGATGTCTCCCGTGTGTATCTTTCGTCTGTGTTTCCATTTTATATGCCAACGCTGGCTGTGTGCTAGCTATGTAGCAGTTGTACGGTTGTAGGGAGCCGGTCGGCCGAGCGGACAGCACACTGGACTTGTGATCCTGTGGTCCTGGGTTCCATCCCAGGCGCCGGCGAGAAACCATGGGCAGAGTTTCTTTCACCCTATGCCCCTGTTACCTAGCAGTAAAATAGGTACCTGGGTGTTAGTCAGCTGTCACGGGCTGCTTCCTGGGGGTGGATGCCTGGTCGAGGACCGGGCCGCGGGACACTAAAAGCCCCGAAATCATCTCAAGATAACCTCAAGATTCCCAGTGCAATGTGTACACTCGCAAGTGGTCAGTACAGAGCTTCAGTTCCTTCTTTTGGTATCAACATTAAGATTTAACCATTTTTATGACCTTTTTTGCGACTAATTCCTTGGTAAATTCAGTATACTTCAGTGTCGCTTGATACGGATCTGTGGGTTGTTTCAAGCGACGGATAGACACGTGTAAATGAGTTTGGATGAATATAAATACGTGCCTCAGGTAGGCCAAGTTTCCCTTATTCTTAAGCTCTTGTGTCTCGTACACTACATCATGAAGAAATGGGTTACGATTTTCATGGCAAAGTGTATTTCCAGTTGTATTTTTCAGGATGTATTGCCAATCAACAAAACAGCTAGACACAAGATGCTAAAATTGTATTTTGTATATGTTGTAGGGTTCTGCCAACTTTACTTCTCAACTAGTGAGCGTGGCTACCACTCGCAGGAAGCGCTGGGTAATGCTTGGTAACGAGCCTCTTAACTAGTGAGCGTGGCTACCACTCGCAGGAAGCGCTGGGTAATGCTTGGTAACGAGCCTCTTAACTAGTGAGCGTGGCTACCACTCGCAGGAAGCGCTGGGTAATGCTTGGTAACGAGCCTCTTAACTAGTGAGCGTGGCTACCACTCGCAGGAAGCGCTGGGTAATGCTTCGTAACGAGCCTCTTAACTAGTGAGCGTGGCTACCACTCGCAGGAAGCGCTGGGTAATGCTTGGTAACGAGCCTCTTAACTAGTGAGCGTGGCTACCACTCGCAGGAAGCGCTGGGTAATGCTTCGTAACGAGCCTCTTAACTAGTGAGCGTGGCTACCACACGCAGGAAGCGCTGGGTAATGCTTGGTAACGAGCCTCTTAACTAGTGAGCGTGGCTACCACTCGCAGGAAGCGCTGGGTAATGCTTGGTAATGAGCCTCTCAACTAGTGAGCGTGGCTACCACACGCAGGAAGCGCTGGGTAATGCTTGGTAACGAGCATATCTTATGAGGGTAGGAATAGCCTAAGCTACTAAATCCTTTTAGCAACCCGTTCTCACACTTTCGTATAGTCAATGTTCACTTATTAAATACGTGCATAGGTGACATACTAAACATACTAGTTTACCTTGAAAAGCTTCATAGAAAACACCGACCTTTCCTAACCTTCTAAGTATTTTATGAAGTTTATGACTGTTTTCTATGAAGCTTTTCAAGGTAAACTAGTATGTTTAGTATGTCACATATGCACGTATTTAATAAGTCAATATTGACTGTAAGAAAGTGCGAGAACGGGTTGCTTTTAGAGATGTACTTCCTTTTCTCAATAAACTTACTGGAACTTGAACGAGCATCTTAACTAGTGAGCGTGGCTACCACACGCAGGAAGCGCTGGGTAATGCTTGGTAACGAGCCTCTTAACTAGTGAGCGTGGCTACCACACGCAGGAAGCGCTGGGTAATGCTTGGTAATGAGCCTCTCAACTAGTGAGCGTGGCTACCACACGCAGGAAGCGCTGGGTAATGCTTGGTAACGAGCCTCTTAACTAGTGAGCGTGGCTACCACACAAAGGAAATACAAGGCAATACCTCAGAAAGAATAAAATATTCTTGCAGAATAACGTTTTCCTTTTAGGATCAGCGTCTCTTGACCCAACAACTAAGTCATCCATTGAGAATTATGCTGGGGCAACTAATGTATTAATGGGTACCTATGTGAGTAATGGCAACAATTAGTCAGGCAAGAAGTAATAATAAGACCAACTTACGGTGTATAATGGAGCATAATTTACAAAGCATCAACTGCTCTTGTTCTCTCGCCAGAGCTCATTAACGGTTCCTCGTAAATTAGGCTGCACAAATAATTACCCTTCGAACCTACGCAGCTAAGTTGGTCTCAGCTTCCACTGGAGGTTAATTTCTCCTCCGTCACCTTTGTTAACAAGAACAAATTTTTTGTACCTCGAAAGCATTTTTTAAATTTAAGGTTTCACCAAAAAATTGCTGTCCATTAAACACGTTGTCTATGACATTAGGCTTTTGTGGACGCCGAGTTCCGGTTGGATTTTTATTATAATTTTTGGGGAATCGAAAATCCTGTTTCAGCTGAATTTTTTTCTTCAGCTTCAAGCCGACAAACACCTTTGACCTGCCGCACCCCTGATTTACATCCCTTCACCTTCGCGCCTTTTCAGCTCAACTTCCTCCACCTTCTCAGCTCACCTTCCACCTTCAAAGCTCATCTTCACCATCTCAACTCACCTTCCACTTCCCATACAAGCTCGCTACACCCCACAATCGCCCCACTGTTCTCCGACATTTTTACACCGAAGGAAGAAGCAAAGCAAAAACCGCTCGACTATTGTGTAACGATAATAGAGATCGTGTCAGATTTTCACACGTCAACGCCATAATCACTCACTGTGTCGGCTCCTAAAGCCACCGGATCGGACAACTCTATTGACATGGTAATTTTTGGGTTGTTGAGCAGCTCTGCGTACAGGAGCTGCTAACAGGGTAATCACAAAAAATTATAATGGATGTCTATTATATGGTGCTTTTGGCACTAATGACGAAGGGTCAGCGTATAAATGAACTCTGGTTGCCCCTATTTAGATAGTTGCTGAGCCAGCTTGTTTTAAAGTGGAAATTAAGTCAAATTGCCTAAAGATGAGGATGGATACCGACGTGCTCATCCATAAAGAATATCCTGTTTTGGGGGAGTTAAGACATTCTCTCGTGTCAGCATATGCAATTTTTATTTAAGCAGCACTGAGAGAGGTGGTCCGGATAACCCACGTGTAAACTTTTTTTCTGGAAAGATGAGTACAGGAGTAGACGACTTCTGATTCTTGTTAATGTAGATAAGAATCAGAAGTCGTCTACTCCTGTACTCATCTTTGCAGAAAAAACATTTACTAAACAAAAAATCTACCACTTACGGGCTATTCATGCCCGTGCCACCTCTTGGGTGGCTTAATCTTCATTAATCAATCAATCGATTCTTGTTAGTAGGCTTGAAGCGTTCAGTCGATTCTTGTTAGTAGGCTTGAAGCGTTCAGTCGATTCTTGTTAGCAGGCTTGAAGCGTTCAGTCGATTCTTGTTAGTAGGCTTGAAGCGTTCAATCGATTCTTGTTAGTAGGCTTGAAGCGTTCAATCGATTCTTGTTAGCAGGCTTGAAGCGTTCAGTCGATTCTTGTTAGTAGGCTTGAAGCGTTCAGTCGATTCTTGTTAGTAGGCTTAAAGCTTTCAGTCGATTCTTGTTAGCAGGCTTGAAGCGTTCAGTCGATTCTTGTTAGTAGGCTTAAAGCTTTCAGTCGATTCTTGTTAGTAGGCTTGAAGCGTTCAGTCGATTCTTGTTAGCAGGCTTGAAGCGTTCAGTCGATTCTTGTTAGCAGGCTTGAAGCGTTCCTTCCCAAAGCTTGTTTAAGCTTTACCTTACTCGATTTCCCTGGAACACGAACCGCCAATCGATTTACAACTAGGTCATTAATTACATGATACCCAGTCAATTATCCTGTTGTGGCATGGGAACTGTTGATGGTGATTACCTGCTGACGATTTCGCGAGTTTTAATCCCGCAGTCTGGCCTGTGGTCAGCCTTCAGTGGTGACCGCCTGTCTGTTAGAATGTTGTATCTTCGTAACCTATGGCCAACACAACCATCACAGCCAGGCTGATCTGGTAACTCCAGCAGAATCTTGTCGGTGTTTTATCTTAAAATCTTCCACTGTTGTTTCAGCAACACTTCTTATATTTGCTAGCAGGAGGCTGAAGTGTCGTGGGAGTCTTGTGTTTACACTGTGTTTTCTGATACTGCTCATCGCACCCAGAGTTATCATTGGATATTTTTTCCAGTATTTTCCATGTGTATATTATGAGAGATTTCTCGTACCGTCGTTCCAAGAAGTACAAACGACGAAGAAGTACGACTCAAAACAAACTTGTTTTGGGTCGGTTCCAGCCATTAAAATGTTTCAGTGATTCTAATCATGCAGATAAGGATCTTTACACACTTTCAAGCTCTGCTATGGCATGGGATGTGAGGACAATATTATATTCCATGCGAAATAACACCATTACTTTGATGAGTACCAGCCTTGATAAGGCATCACTTGTTTTGAAGGTTCTCATTATCCACCCAGTCAGTTTCCTGGATGTTGTAATGTTATATTTATTGTGATCTCTAAGCATTAGGTCTTCTGACATTCCAAAGTCTTTGACTCGATCACTCCTTTCTATGACTAACAATCTGTCCATGTAAACTGTACTCCTTTTAAGGTTCTCAGTTTTTTCTGTACCGAAGCAATGAGAATTTGACACCGTCGAATGACATTGTTTTCCGCTGCGTATTACAAGACAATGTTATAATCAGTTTGTAATAGTGTATGCATATTTTTATGTAGTTATTTTTTTAATTATTTTGTCAGAAAAGGATGACACGAAACTGGATTGCATTACTATGTGTTCTACTAGGATGAGGAAGAGCAACAATGCGACTGACCTACCTTGTGGAACTGAGCTTTGCCCTGTACTGAGGCTTTTGTTTGGTCTGGTGCCTCTCTTGGCAAGCTATTCCTTAGAAAATCTAAAAGCCACATTCTTACTTTACCTGTATTTCCTTAGCTTTCATTTTACAGGTTATTATTCCATGATCAAATTTGTCAAATGATTTTGTTAAATCTGTATATAGAATATCTGCATTTTGGTTTGTTATAAAGTGTCGGTAATTTTGTCATAATGATCAAAATATTCCTGTTCTGAAAAACAATGTTGTCCTGGATTTTGTAACTCATTCTTCTCCATATAAATGTACATTGATTTTTTTATTGTTGTCCGTCGGAGGCGGCTAGATTATTGTGCACCCAATACTAATCCTGTGAGCGGTAGCGCAAAAAGGATTACAGAGGGCACAAAAGGTCTTTATCAGACCTCAACGGAGATTATTACATAATACATTGGCTTCTTATCCCCCTATCCAAAACATTAATGATAAGTGATTCACTGCCATCGGTCTGGAGTTTTCTGAACATTCAGAACGTTTATCTCACTGTGTTGAAATGTATCACAACAAAGATGTTCAATTTTTAACATGATAAATGTGACCAATTGCTCAAAACATTCTACCAATAGACTACTCCCAAGATTATATTTCAAACTAACAATACCTGAAAATTTTTATGCTCAACGATTCTATTTCGAATTGTCTAAATGTAACATAGTAATTACTAATAAATTCAATCTTTCAATCTCGTTACTCTTGATATAACAACCAGACAAAAATGATTACAAAAGATTCCAACAGGAAAAGTTTAAACTTACGGTGGAACAAAGAAAGCGAGGATATGATGACAAGTATTTTCCCTAAATGTTTTTAATGAATATTTGGTGTTACCGGGAATTATATCACTTGAAAAATGGTTTCATATGGTTATTTTTTTCCACTAGAGAACACATATTTCATGTCATTACTGAGATCATCTGAGATTCGAACCCAGGTCATAAAATTTCCCACCTGTTGTTTTACCAACCAGACCAGGGTGCTTACGTTTAGCTAAATCTTAGACGTACCTAACTATTCCCAATTGAAATGTTATTATAAATTACATATTAGAAGAAAATTTGCTTCGTAGAAATAGTTTGTCTATAATTTTCAAGTAATTATTTCCTATTATGTCTGTGAAAATATTAAAGTATTTTTTTTTAAATCAAGAGTGTCATGCCTTTTGATAAATCTTAAACGATTATATAAAATCTCCTCTTGTTCTTCTATCAAGAATGAATAAATTAAAACACTTAAACGGGTTTCGAAATCAAGTCTTGGTATAATTTTTATTGATCACCTAAATGGCCCTAAACAGTTCTTAAATATAATAACAGAACCTCAAAGAAATAAAAAAAACTACTAGATTAAACTAGAAAAAACTAAACTAAAAAAAACTATTAAAAAAAAAAAATTTTGGGGGTTCTAAAAAACAACGCAGTAATGAAACAAACAAAGTGAAATATCATTCTTGAATGGAAAATTTAAAGATTGAGTGAAGCCTAATAACATAACTGTGAAAATTCGCCTTGAAATGATAGAGTTGCTATACTTTTCTACGTTCGAAAATACTCAAGGCCTCGAAACTCGTTGATTTACATACAGTGTTTAATATGAAAATACCATTGGAAAATTAATGGTTAGAAACAGCCCTCATAGTGATATGTGTGTCATTTGCAAAATGCTTTGCAAAGGTTGTGATGCATGCTATGTAGGCCAAACATAAAAAAAATGTGAATTTTTGATTCACATGTATTGGAAAGTCACATGTACTGGCAAATGCGACTTCTGTAGTTTCCTCTTTTCTTGTGCTCGTTGACCAATATTATAAAGTAGTGTTTTTCACCTCATGTTATCTTCCAATCATGTACTGCATTGCATAATTTGTACTTTTGAATTACGTGTTGATTTACACGAAAGCGCCAAGGTAGTTTATTGATTCACAAGGCTCATTCGGATGCTACATATCATCTTCTTCGAGGCTGAGGGTCCCTACAAACACAACCAGAGGTGGTACCCCCTATATATATATATATATATATATATATATATATATATATATGTCGTACCTAGTAGCCAGAACTCACTTTTTGGCCTACTATTCAAGGCCCGATTTGCCTAATAAGCCAAGTTTTCCTGAATTAATATATTTTTTCTAATTTTTTTCTTATGAAATGATAAAGCTACCCATTTCATTATGTATGAGGTCAATTTTTTTTTATTGGAGTTAAAATTAACGTAGATATATGACCGAACCTAACCAACCCTACCTAACCTAACCTAACCTATCTTTATAGGTTAGGTTTGGTTAGGTAGCCGAAAAAGTTAGGTTAGGTTAGGTTAGGTAGGTTAGGTAGTCGAAAAACAATTAATTCATGAAAACTTGGCTTATTAGGCAAATCGGGCCTTGCATAGT
The DNA here is from genome assembly GCF_040958095.1 of Procambarus clarkii. NCBI lineage: Eukaryota > Metazoa > Arthropoda > Malacostraca > Decapoda > Cambaridae > Procambarus > Procambarus clarkii. Next base: position 22,307,222 of record NC_091235.1, on the reverse strand, counting down.
AGGCTGAGAAGTGCGTTCTGGCTACTAGGTACGACATATATATATATATATATATATATATATATATATATATATATATTATATATATATATATATATATATATATATATATATATATATATATATATTATATATATATATATATTATATATATATATATATATATTTTCTGAAGGATATACATACATATATATCCTTCAGATTCTAAATTACTTGATTATTATAAACCATTTACGAAGTCCCCACGAACATATGCCATGTATTCCAGAGAGATCAATGATTACAACACAAAAATATATGAAGGTCGCATAAAAATACTCTGGCCTAGTAAGATACTGTACGAAGCATAAGATCACGGTGCAATTAGTCTGTCTGCAAGAGTACTCTCTCCCTCGTTTATAGAGGCACTAATTCCACAGGCGCCAGAGACCGAGGGCAGAGGCTGCTACATTTTGCTAAGGTTTGAAATTGAAATTGAAATAAGTTTATTGATGTAAAATACACACAAAGGGATGAGGTAGCTCAAGCTATTCTCACCCCGTTCAGTACATCGTGTTAATACATACATATACACACATCACAAACAATAAACATATGATAAGAGAATGAGACGAGGAGGGTTCGCGGCAAGTACTCAAATTCCAGACACTAAACCCGCGAGCCTATCGTTAACGCTCTAGAGTCCTCCTACTCAATGATAAATTACAAGATTGTCAAATTAGTCTGACCGGTCATGTGCTCTCGTTAGTATAGATTATGAGCCTGTCGTGGTAGAAAAAGTTAGAGAGAGAGCAAGAGGCAGCTGGATCCAACAAGAAGCGGAAAGGTAATATTGATAGCCTAGCGGTCGCCGGCGATGAGAGGGCGCCGGTGCATATTATTCACTAACAAGACGAGTTTTTCCCCCATCGTTCTCAATGTCTAACGAGACTGTGGTTGTCTTGTGTTAGGGATCTCTCCTAAGGCAACGATCTCCTGCTCTTATGACTTACTGATAATATAGGTTATTAAATCAAAATGTTAAGACGATTAAGGGGATTGTATACTTGGACAAAACAATTAGGCAACATCGTGTCTATTTTTTAATTTGTGTAAGGAGGTCTGCCTCTACTGCTGCATCTTTTTGTTAAATATAGTTCTTCACATAAGTTTGCCTCCTGTACCCTCTCCTTGTTCCTCAAATGTTAAATAATATGAGTGGTTTGATGATTCTTTGTATTTTGTAATGTGGGATCATGTCTCTCTTGTCTCACATTTATACGTTTTTAATTTCTCCCGTTATACGTCTTCTTTTTCTTCGTTCCTACACTGACGTGAGGTTTAATCCTTTAAGTCTTTTCTCGTTCCTTGATTTTTCTTATCTCTGGGACCAACCAGGTTACATTCCTCCGAACTTTCTCCAGCTTTGTTATGTGCTTGGCAAGATGGGGGCTCAAAGCTGGTGCTGCATATTCTAGAATAGCTTACAGCATGAATGACTCCTTATACAGATCGCTGAAGGCCGTCGCAACGTTTACCTGCCTTGCATATGCAGTTACTCGACCAATTAGTGCCCCGGGTGATAGGATTCTTAGGGTGTACACCACCCAGGTCTCCTTTTGTGTGATTCCGGGAGTCTTTCACTTCTCAAATATTGCCGTGTGTCAGTCTTTTTCCATAGATTCATTATCTTGCATTTGCTGAAAGTCAATTCAAACACTTGAGACAATTATTGTAGTTTGTCATTCTGGTTATGTTCATTATTTTTGTTTATCTTCGATAGATATATTTTATCTACCCCCATCTGGTAAATCGTCGTTCATCTATGTTTACCTGAAGGCCACTATCTCAAGTGGTATTGATGAGGACAGGTAAGCCGGCGCGGGACCATTGTTAATGATCCCTCTATAACCCCTCTGCTTCGCGAGATACTTTTTACTGGTAAGTTGCTTAGTTTCTTCATTTTTACCACCAACGTTACGTGTCATAGCGAGCTTCATCACCCTATACAAGAAGAGCGGTTCGTAAGATAATATTTAACATTGGTGAACACGTGCCTGAATTTCGTTACTAACGCTCTTTCTATTCAGTTGTTCTTCTCTTTCCAATTACCTGTTCCCGCGCCTTACATGGTATGTATGCGATGCACACCAGACCTGTAGCTTACTGCCTCTTGGCTCAAGTGTTTTGTTTATTGACACTACGTTGGCTGACTTCCAGTTATCTAATGGCTCTCCTATTTCCAGGGTCTTGTTAATATGCACAAGTTACCAAAACTGGGTTTTGCCACCACTTAACACTAAATAGTGAGATGTAACTGGTTCCACTGTGTTGCGTTACACTTTATCAGGTTCTTCATTACTTCAATGGTGATTTCAGTGTTCAAGTTCAGATTGATTTCCCAAGTCCAAGTCATCATTGTCCAGGTAGTTCTTATGCTTGTGTATACTTTCCTAATACTGCCTCGCAGGTTGAACTTCGACACTCTAGTTCCGCCTTTCAACTGCGTGCACGTGTGTATATACAATCACGTTATATATATATAAACAAAGGAAGGGAGTACCACCTCTGGCTGTAAGAAGGGGGACCCAAAGCCTCGGAGGAAACCACACATAACGCATTAGAGGGAATGTTTAGATCCCCTCCAATACAGTTTGTGTGCTTTTCTCCTACCACCCCCTTCCTTTTTTTGTGCTTTATTATGTATTGATGGTTACAAGATATACATGGGTTGATACAAAAATAATATAAAAAGTGCTTAAAGGTTATGGATCTTTAGAAAAACACAACAATGGGAAACATTGATGAATGTCACAGACGGGTTCGATCATTGTTGCAAGTCAAACACTTATTCGAATTCCTCTGAAGTTGGACTAGTGCCCAAGACGCAACAGGCATTCCCCCTCTGAATCGCAACACTGAGGCGCTGGAACAAGAAACTTTTTGCTCTCTGATCTTTTGTAGCGCTGATCAATTTGTCCCCCAATTCCTTCAGGAACTTCAATGCACATTTTCCCCACGAACCGAAGGTCTCCGAGCCGATCGGAACAAAGCTGTAGCAGTGTGCTAGACCTCTGTATTTAATTATTTTCAGTGAGTTCCTGAAAGAAGCAGCACCACCGCTTTCACGTGTGCTGTAGTGGAGGTAGGTACTGGCCAGTGTGGCAGCGCACGTATAGTCCCACACCACTTGCTTACCATCCTTCCAAGGAAGCAAGGTGACCCCATCTGGGCGCTTCTGAGGGTCGTTAGGTCTGAATAAGTGTGGTTCTCTTTGTGCTGGGCAGCGGGCTGTGGCGAGGCTCCTCCTTCAACTGCGGGAAGGTTATTAGCGGCGACGCTAATAGCCTTCCCGCAATTGACATGTCTTTTTGAAGCCTAATACAAAACCAACATCCCGTTAAGCTAAAGGGATGACGATAGCCAGTTGTTTTAGATTTAGCTTCTCAGAACGAAGTATCCATGTAGCACGGGCTATGGTGAGCCCGATAACCAGAACCACTGACCTATATATAGGTCAATGGTACCTGGTGGTCAATTGAGTAAGGCGATACACTCTATGGAGAGGGCCAAAGGGCAGCGGAGCCCCTTAAGGGTTGAGAGTGCAAGAGTGAATGCTGAAACTGAGCTGCCGTATGATGGAATCGTCTCGGAAGCTCTCTGAATCGTATAGCATGAGTGGCGTAGATAACATGAACTGTCTCGTCGGTAAGATGGTCAGCCATCGTGAATTGAGATGCGGAACTTACTCACTCATTTGTTACGCACGTGAGGGATTTATAAGCGAAAAAGGGAAGTTGGGTACGATGGCTTGCCCATCGTATATTTGTATAAAGCGTATGCATTATACAACAAAGCATTTCAGTTTTTCAGGCTAGGATGCCGCTATATAGGTGGGTACACACACACACACACACACACACACACACACACACACACACACACACACACACACACACACACACACACACACTAATCTATCTCCTGAAGCACATATAAAGAGGATAACGACAACAGCGTACTCTACACTGGCTAAAGTTAGAACATTCATAGGTAAGGAGGCTTACTTACTAATCTAAGTAAGGAGGCATTAAGGGCGCTTTACACTGTCTACGTGAGGCCAGTCTTAGAGTATGCCGCCTCATCATGGAGTCCCCATCTGAAGAAGCATATAAGGAAACTGGAAAAGGTTCAGAGGTTTGCAACGAGACTCGTCCCAGAATTACGAGGGATGGGGTATGAGGAGCGCCTGAAGGAACTGTGCCTTACGACACTAGAAACAAGAAGGGAGAGGGGGGGACATGATAGGAACGTATAAAATACTCAGGGGGATTGACAGAGTGGACATAGATGAAGTGTTCACAAGGAATAGTAACAGAACGAGGGGACATGGGTGGAAGCTGAAAACTCAGATGAGTCACAGAGGAGTTAGGAAGTTTTCTTTTAGCTTGAGAGTAATGGAAAAATGGAGTGCACTTCAGGAACAGGTTGTGGAAGCAAATACTATTCATAATCTTAAAACGAGGTATGATAGGGAAATGGGACAGGAGTCATTGCTGTAAACAACCGATGCTCGAAAGGCGGGATCCAAGAATCAATGTTCGATAGGTGAGTACACATATATACATACACATATATACATACATATACATACACACACACACACACACACAGGGCGCTGGTGGCTGAGTGGCCAGCACGCTGGATATGCAGTCCTATGGTCCGGGGTTCGATTCCCGGCGCCGGCGGAAACAGATAGGAAGAGATTCTTTCACCCTGATGCTTCTGTTACCTAGCAGTAAATAGGTACCTGGGAGTTAGACAGCTGTTACGGGCTGCTTCCTGTGCGTGTGTGTACTCACCCAGGAAGCAGCCCGTAGCAGCTGTCTAACTCTCAGGTACCTATTTACTGCTAGGTAATCAGGGTGAAAGAAACTTTACCCATTTGTTTCCGCCTCCGCCGGAGATCGAACCCCCGGAACCTCAGGACTACGAATCCGAAACGCTGTCCACTCAGCTCTAAGCCCCCCCCCCCCTGACTCCCTTGTGACTGACAATGAGTTATTCTGCAGTAATAGATATATGATTTCGTAATGCTCTCATGCAACCTGTTGGTACGAGAGACAGCATAAACAGCTATCTCTAACATAATATATGAACAGCATAAGGGCTATCCCTAACAATATATGGGCAGTATAAGGGTATATATATATATATCCCTGACCATACATGAAGCACAATGAATGTGTGTATTTAACGTCCACAAGTGACCTCGCTGAAATAGCAAATACCTTCAGTGACAGATAAACAGTGGGTACCAACTGACGAAAGCTTTCGACGAGTTAGCCGTTTTCTTTACGCTCTAGCAGCAAAAAATGGCACGTTAACCATAATATCATGTTTAGCATGAGGCGTATAAGGCCGTGACTACGCAAAACGTGGGTCGGTAATGATACAGTAACACATGTCCAACCTGTCTTAGGCAGCCAGAGAAAATGGGACATATTTCCCGATCAGACAAACCCAAGCAGCGCATCCTAAGGCCAGGTTTTCCCGGTAATTGCTTGCTCATACAGGCAATTGTTGCCTGCAGCCTGTATACAAACATAACCACTTCATCGTAGCTGATCAGGTTCGGGTGGCGAGCTATCTTTTAAAGAAACCTGTTGGTCTGTGATCTAGTTTTTGTGGCCAGTCGAAGTCGTCATTGTCGAAGCGTTATGTCGGAGCGTAGTCCCCCCTCGCAGCCTAATGCAGAGTCACTTAGGGGTGACTCGTCCATATGCAAATGTTAATGCTCTGTCACTCGTTTTCTCTCATAATAGAATATTCAACACCGCTTTGAAACGCCACATCACTCCTCATTGCGAATTTCCAAAGCCCACGTTTCTTTCCGCATAATAAATTAACAGAATAAAAAGAACTACATCAGCATGCTTGGGATGATAGGGTAATGTTATATCCTTAAAGTGGGTATTGTTTATATGTTCAAAGACATCATGGGTTGGTTAAATGGGTGCGGAGTGTAGCGAGTGGATTTGTGTAGCTGGATAACAGAGGATTGGACCAGAGTTTGATTCCTGGGCAGGGTAGTGGTACTGGGTGGAGGTACCGCTAGTGGTACTGGGTGGAGGTACCGTCAGTGGTACTGGGTGGAGGTACCGCTAGTGGTACTGGGTGGAGGTACCACCAGTGGTACTGGGTGGAGGTACCGCCAGTGGTACTGGGTGGAGGTACCACCAGTGGTACTGGGTGGAGGTACCGCTAGTGGTACATGGGGAGGTACCGCCAGTGGTACTGAATGGAGGTATCGCCAGTGGTAACTGGGTGGAGGTACCGCCAGTGGTACTGGATGGAGGTACCGCCAGTGGTACTGGGTGGAGGTACCGCCAGTGGTACATGGGGAGGTACCGCCAGTGGTACTGAATGGAGGTATCGCCAGTGGTACTGGGATGGAAGGTACCGCCAGTGGTACTGGATGGAAGGTACCGCCAGTGGTACTGGATGAAGGTACCGCCAGTGGTACTGAATGAAGGTACCACCAGTGGTACTGGAGGAAAGTACCGCCAGTGGTACTGGATGAAGGTACCGCCAGTGGTACTGGATGAAGGTACCGCCAGTGGTACTGGGTGGAGGTACCGCCAGTGGTACTGGGTGGAGGTACCGCCAGTGGTACTGGATGAAGGTACCGCCAGTGGTACTGGATGAAGGTACCGCCAGTGGTACTGAATGAAGGTACCGCCAGTGGTACTGGATGAAGGTACCGCCAGTGGTACTGGATGAAGGTACCGCCAGTGGTACTGAATGGAGGTATTAGTTCATGTGGAGTCTCCGGGTCGCCGCTCTGGGCTCTAAAGAGCAGTACGTGAGCCTTTCTACTCTTCCTTATTAGAGCATGTGTCATGTTGATACTCACGCATGCGCACCGTGCTCCTCTTATCACAGATGAAAGTCTCAACCCGGCCCAAGTGTATGTACATGCACACACAAACTCTTGGGACCAAAGAGCCAGAGCTCAACCCCCGCAAGCACAACTAGGTGAATACACATGCACACACACTCAAAGCGATACAGTAGGTCGAGAGGACTTAAGTGGAAGCTGGAAACACAAATAAATCGAAGAAATATAAGGAAATACTCGTACTCTGTACGGGTGGCCAGCAAGCGGAATGCAATGAAAGAAAAAGTTGTAGCAGCCACTTCCATCCACAACTAAGACCATATTCGACAAAGAATTCGATAAAGCATCACAGTAGTGAAATTAAAAAGCAACGGATACCGCAAAGTTAGTAGGCGACCTCATTTCCTCGTAGTCACTAATAGGTATATACGAGTTTACCTTAAAGTTGACCTCAAATTTATCAAATTTGACTGCGGACCCACCGCTGCAGCGGCCTCCAAATGGGGTGGGGCAAGACCAGGCACACTGCTAACACAGGGGGTCCGCTGTCTCTCAATACAACACCTGACCATTAGTTGGGATCTTTCTCTCTAATTACTGTATACCGAGACCTGCACTTCTCTGTAGCTGGGGGGGGGGGAAAAACGGCGATTATCCATTAAAGAAAACAGGATTTACCATTAAAGGATCACTCACGTGGTCACAAATGAAACTAGGCGGAAAAAATACCGAAAAGAATTACCTATAGATACGATATAACTTTCGACTGGCTAATGGTCATGTTGTACTCTAAATCTTGTGAAAAAGTTAATTATCTAATTCTTTTTGCGTTGCGTGTATTTAAATCTAGAAATTAATATATTTATATTTATCCAGATCTTTTAGGAAAAATCTGGGTAAATACTGGTTCGGTAACAGGGCTGTTGATTTGTGTAACCAATTACCGCGTAACATAACAGAAGCAGGATCCCTTGATTGAACAAATCCACAAGGGCCGTGATGAGGGTTCGAACCTCATCACGGCTCTTGTGGACTAGTTCATTTGATGTATCACGCTATTGTGATTTCTGTGTGTATCTCTTGATTGTTTCAAGCGTAGGTTAGACTGAATGAGATTGGGTGGATATAAATAGGAGCTGCCTCGTATGGGCCAATAGGCCTTCTGCAGTTACCTTCATTCTTATTCCCTTATGTTCTTATTATCAGAACGAGGAATAAGTATTTTAACGATTTATATATCAACTTGTGCAACAATTTCTCGAAGGAGATGATTTATGGGTTTAAATATTAGAGTTTAGATCACCTAAAGACATTTTAAACAATAACCGCTGCTACAACCTGACCGAAATCTAGAATCGATAATAAACACATTCGAAAAACAGAACCTCTACATATGGGTTCTTATATGTGTGAAAGCTGTTGTCTCAAGTAAGGGCCAGGAGCTAGAGACTACTATCATCGGGAGAGAAATAGAAATCATGAACAGTAACAATATAAAATTAATCCGTTACGAAGTAATGTTTAAGCAAAAGATGTCAGGTCCAAGAGACAAAGAAAGGAACAGAGATAAATACAATTTACTGCCCGGGAAAAGGGGTTGTTGTTGTTATAGATTCAGCTACTCGGAACAGGTTCCAAGTAGCACGGGCTATGGTGAGCCCGTAACTTACCTGGCACAGGAGCGGGGCGCGGGAAAAGGGGTTGTGAATGCATAGCGCGCTCTGCTGACCTTGAGGGTAGGTAAGTGTGGCTTGTGAAGCCCCTCTTCCATCCACAGGATAGCAGACAGACTAAAAATGTTTCTTACTCAGATCCATATAACCCAATTTGTTGGAGAACTCAGCAGAGATTTGAAAATTTAAACCACAGGCAAGCGATGAGTCACAATAACGTGACTAAAGTAAGTTGACCAGACCACACACTAGAAGGTGAAGGGACGACGACGTTTCGGTCCGTCCTGGACCATTCTCAAGTCACAATCGACTTGAGAATGGTCCAAGACGGACCGAAACGTCGTCGTCCCTTCACCTTCTAGTGTGTGGTCTGGTCAACTTAAACCACAGGTAAAATGAACATCATATTTAACGCCGATGGCCTCATTGTCACACCAGATAAATTAGTTTGCGAATCAACAGTTTCTCTCTTTGTGAAGGACGCGTATCACATTAAATTCTAATGTTTATAATACTGGGTGGAATTTCACCTGCTGTGTATCCTCACAGAACACGTTATTATATACCTCAAGGGATTTGTTGACATTTAAGCTTGGCTCTGTGTACGCGTTCGAGGCCCTAATATTTGTTTATTTTCAGGGAACGCGCGCAAATGCTGTGACATCAGTTATGTCTCTTTACGAAAATAAGTCTACATCAGCGCTTCTGAAGTGTAATATTACATTCGTATCATGCTTAGAAAAGGAAATGTATATGTTTATCTCTCAGAATGTTCGGTAATATGTTTATTGTTTGTGATGTGTGTCTATGTCTGTATTAACACGATGTACTGAACGGGGTGAGAATAGCTTGAGTTACCTCATCCCTTTGTGTGTATTTTACCTCAATAAGCTTATTTCAATTTCAATGCTTAGAAAACATGCGTTAAAATAACATGAAATATAAAATATGTTATATTTAATATAATACAAAATATATTTCAATATTTCGAACACAATATTTTTTGTATGAACAGGTGAACTGTATGCAAATTTTATTTCTATTGTTCACCTGTTGAAAAGGATTCAGTGCGGGGGTGAAGATAGTTTTCTATCTACACCACTACACTATCTACACTATTTTGTCTTGTTTACTATCGTAAGTCTATGTACAAAAATACGTCTAACACGTTAGTTTGAATTATAATTATGAATACATTAACATCACAGATATTTACTGCCTGGCAGCAAAGTTTTAAAGTCACTCAGGTTATCTTGAGATGATTTCGGGGCTTAGCGTCCCCGCGGCCCGGTCCTCGACCAGGCCTCCACCCCCAGGATGCAGCCCGTGACAGCTGACTAACACCCAGGTACCTATTTTACTGCTAGGTAACAGGGGCATAGGGTGAAAGAAACTCTTGCCCATTGTTTCTCGCCGGCGCCTGGGATCGAAGCCAGGACCACAGGATCACAAGTCCAGCGTGCTGTCCGCTCGGCCGACCGGCTCCCTCCAGGAATCCATTTCCAGCCCTTGAGGCTACACTTGATTGTCTACATAGTGTTACCGATTGAACAAGATTAACCATTACTCAACGCAACTGTTGCGGCTTATCAGATCCATCAAGGGACGGCCATTTCAGTACTCACATAGTTATGCTTGCGGGGGTTGAGCTTCGGCTCGTTGGTCCCGCCTCTCAACTATTAATCTACTGGTGTACACGTTCCAGTGATGCCCAAAGAAACACAGCAGAATGAATGAGACTGAGAAACATAAACTCAATGCCGACGAGGAGTCACAATAACATGGCTGAAATATGTTGACCAGACCACACACTAGAAAGTGAAGGGACGACGACGTTTCGGTCCGTCCTGGATCATTCTCAAGTCGATTGTCGACTTGAGAATGGTCCAGGACGGACCGAAACGTCGTCGTCGCTTCACCTTCTAGCGTGGTTTGGTCAACACATAAAACCCAATATTAGGGAGAAGCAAAATAGTAGCAAGGCAGGACAGATATGATCAATGTTAATCATTCATCTCACATGGTCAGCCTAGAGAGATAATCCCATCAGATGAGCTTCACAAGACGCGCTCTGAGTGATCCATCTGAGATAAGACGGTTTAGCAATCTCTTTCGGCGTGTCTATCAGCACCCCGGGTCCAGATTTCTCAGAGGAGAAATATGCAATATGCAAAATAATATGCAAAATATGTCTTGAGAGGGTTTCATTACGGGGCTCACCATAGCCCGTGCTACATGGACACTTCGTTCTGAGTACCTAAATCTTAAGGAACAACTTGTCTTGAGAGTCAGTAGGCAACCTGTGTGGTCTCTTAAAAAATATATATATATAAATATATTGTTACCTAATAAGTGCTGAAAGATTGATTAATAATATTATAATACTGAACATTTACTGGGCGCAAAACATCATACCGACCAGAAGATGGTTCAAGAATTATCATATTTAGATACAATATAAAAAATTAAGAATAGCGGCTTGTTCGACGAGGCGTGACGACCTAGTCAGGGCATGGGTGGGCCGCTGTGTGATGCTGAGCTCCTGCAGCTGTGTGATGCTGAGCTCCTGCAGCTGTGTGACGCTGTGTTCCTGCAGCTGTGTGACGCTGTGTTCCTGCAGCTGTGTGGTGCTGTGCTCCTGCAGCTGTGTGACGCTGTGTTCCTGCAGCTGTGTGACGCTGTGTTCCTGCAGCTGTGTGACGCTGTGTTCCTGCAGCTGTGTGACGCTGTGTTCCTGCAGCTGTGTGACGCTGTGTTCATGCAGCTGTGCGGTGCTGTGTTCCTGCAGCTGTGTAATGCTGAGTTCCTGCAGCTGTGTGGTGCTGTGCTCCTGCGGCTGTGTGGTGCTGTGCTCCTACAGCTGTGTGGTGCTGTGCTCCTGCAGCTGTGTGGTGCTGTGCTCCTACAGCTGTGTGATGCTGAGCTCCTACAGCTGTGTGGTGCTGTGCTCCTACAGCTGTGTGATGCTGAGCTCCTACAGCTGTGTGGTGCTGTGCTCCTACAGCTGTGTGATGCTGAGCTCCTACAGCTGTGTGGTGCTGAGCTCCTGCAGCTGTGTGGTGCTGTGCTCCTGCGGCTGTGTGATGCTGAGCTCCTGCAGCTGTGTGGTGCTGTGCTCCTGCAGCTGTGTGATGCTGAGCTCCTGCAGCTGTGTGGTGCTGTGCTCCTGCAGCTGTGTGATGCTGAGCTCCTACAGCTGTGTGGTGCTGTGCTCCTGCAGCTGTGTGATGCTGAGCTGCAGCTGTGTGATGCTGAGCTGCAGCTGTGTGATGCTGAGCTGCAGCTGTGTGGTGCTGTGCTCCTGCAGCTGTGTGGTGCTGTGCTCCTGCAGCTGTGTGATGCTGAGCTGCAGCTGTGTGATGCCTTGAGAGAAGCAGCGACTAGCTGTTGTTGTTATAGATTCAGCTGCTCGGAACAAGTTCCAACAAGTAGCACGGACTATGGTGAGCCCGTAACTTACCTGGCGCAGGAGCGGTGCTGTGTGTGAGCGACTATCTCTCCCTGCTCTGTCATGTGCTGGAGAGGTATGGTAGCCGCCTCACCTCCCCCCCCCCCCCCCAGGCCAACCACTTGGGCTGGACGGTAGAGCGACAGGTCTCGCTTCATGCAGGTCGGCGTTCAATCCCCGACAGTCTAAGTGGTTGGGCATCATTCCTGTACCCCGTTACATCCCAAATCCTTATCCTGACCCCTTCTAAGTGCTATATAGTCGTAATGGCTTGGCGTTTTCCCCTGATTAATTCCCTCCCTTCCCTCTCCCCCCCCCCAATGCTACCCATCAGGGGGGGGGAGCAAGAAGGCCTAGCAGTGTCTGTAAGGCTTAAGGTCACCACAATAGCAGACTGATCAACCAGTTAAAAACGAAAGGAATGGGAATTATTAGGAGGGAAAGCGCCAAGCCATTACGACTATATAGCACTTGGAAGGGGACAGGATAAGGATATGTAATGGAACGGAGGGAAGGAATGGTGCCCAGCCACTTGGATGGTCGGGGGATTGAACGCCGACCAGCATGAAGCGAGACCGTCGCTCTACCGTCCAGCCCAGTTAAAGAACGAAAGTAAACTCGAAAATGCACCGACAAGTATCTTATTTGGCGGTGCATATTTCTATTATATTATTTATAAAATATTTCTCGGTGTATCGTTTCTAGTGGACTGGGATCTTTGGTATATGGTATAATAAATTTACCAAGTATAACTATAGTATATAAGTATACCAAGGCATACACACTTTCGCAATCTTGACGCTAGTTATCAGCGTCATGATTGATATGCCCTGGATGATTCTATGCAATGCAGTTACATAGCTATAAAAGTATACACATGTTTTCAAATAGTGCTAACAAAAAAATCACGTATGTATGCCTGTTCGCGCTCACATACACACAAACACACATATGTGTTTGTGTGTATGTGTGCCACAAAGTGCCACAGAGACGTTAGAAAGAAGTTTTTCAGTGTCAGGGTAGTTAACAAATGGAATGCATTAAGTAGTGTTGTGATGGAGGCAGACTCCATGCACAGTTTCATATGTAGATGTGACAGAGCCCAGTAGGCTCAGGAATCTGTACACCAGTTGATTGACAGTTGAGAGGCGGGACCAAAGAGCCAGAGCTCAACCCCCGCAAACACAACTAGGTGAGTACATATACACTCATGCAGTAACGCACACACGCATGGACACGAACGCACAAACTCTCAACTACTTTGTACACACATTGAAACGACCCTACAGGTAAATTATGCCATCATTAGGCTCCTTTCAGAATCTTATTAAAATACGAATTATGTTATTAGGCAATAACATTCACGCCTTTAATGCGGTCATTAATGCCGACAAATAAGCATGTAACAAGCTAATTATGCAGCAAAGTGCCTTGCTAATTAAGGTAAATTATATTAGCGTGTCTTACAGACAGGTTGCTTGTCACAACAGCGGGCCACCCACAATATCATTATTATGTCTCTTGATTTATTATATAAATATGTTCTGTGTGTTTGAGTTTCTCAGGACTAAGATGCATCAGGCTTCTGATGCAACACTACTTAATTGTATTTTTTGTTTAATAATTTAGACATATGTTCACTCTTTTTTTTTGTGCATTTATTTAGGACTTTTTGTTAAACATTTACAATCACGCCGAATAATATATTTACCGGAGTTTGAAGAAAAGTTTCGTGTCTTAAATCCACCCATTAAGGATTTAAATTAGTAGGCAACTCTGTGGCAAATAAACAATGTCGAGCATTACCAACATTATCGTTAAACAAAAAAAAATAAGGACAAAATCCGCATTTGGCGTTTCTTGATCTGTGTTCTTTGTGTCCATTAAACTTACAAAAACACTGGAATATAAACACAGCTTTATTGGGCTCGCCGTCTCATTCATCCTTTAAGGAAGATTAAGATGTCTTCATTATCCGCTAAGTCGACCCCCCAAGCTGGACCAGAACAGACAGGAAGACCCGTCTTCTACGAAGAGAAAACGTAAGATTTTAACAGAAATTGAAATAAGTTTATTGAGGTAAAATACACACAAAGGGATGAGGTAGCTCAAGCTATTCTCACCCTGTTCAGTACATCGTGTTAATACATACATAGACACACATCACAAACAATAAACATATTACCGAACATTCTGAGAGATAAACATATACATTTCTCCTTTACACAAGTACTTTTAACAGAAAATGAACAAATCCACAAGGGCTCCCGGACGCAGGTTCGAATCCTCGTCACGGCCCTTGTGGATTTGTTCATTTGATGCATCACGTTAGTGTGATCTCTGTGTGTGGTACTTTTAACAGAGTTTTGTCATGTTTGTTGGTCTGGTTTAAGAATAAAAGTAAAGAACCAAAATTGTGTGTGTGGCGGCATTAACCGCAGCGAAGACAAATATAAATTGCCGAAACAACAGGAAAATTAACAAAATAACAACAAAGAAAGAGATATTAAGAATATACAACTAATGAAATATATTATTTTATATCTTCCATACTTGTCTCTAATTATTATATTATTTGTCTACGTGGTTATGAACCATGGAAATATATCCTCAAATACATACCCAAATCCTCTTCCAATAATTTCATCGCCCCATCCTTCTTCCTCCCACATCCTTTCCAAGCTCTTTGGAAATCAAAGCAAAGCTAAATATCCTCAAATAAAATAGTTTTAATATATAAAAAACTGGCCAAGTTAAAGCACCACCGAGCAGAGTATTACGAGACATAACTGAGAATGGGAAGGAAGTGAGACAATGCTGACCGAGCCAGAAGAGAAACTATCCTTGTGTTTGAACTAAAGACAGTCCAGGAAAAACAAGGTTATTTGTCTTGGAAAGTGGAGGTCGTATTGGTGGTGGTGGAGGATGGTAGTGGTAATTGTGATGGGGGTGGTAGTAGTACTTGTTTATGGTAGTGGTATGATGGTGGTAGTGGAATTTGTGAGGGGTGGTAGTGGAATTTGTGAGGGGTGGTAGTGGAATTTGTGAGGGGTGGTAGTGGAATTTGTGAGGGGTGGTAGTGGAATTTGTGATTGTAGTGGTGGTATCTGCGATGGTGATGGTGGGGTGGTAGTGGTATTTGCGAAGAAGGTGGTATTTGTGATGGTGGTGGGAGGTATTAGTGGTTTGTGATCGTGGTAGTTATGACGAAACAAGACAAGACCTACTGTTGGTGTGAAGTGTTTAGCAGTGGTGGTAGTGATTGTGCTTATTAAACAAGTCGTGGTGCTGACGGTAATGTGTTGATGATTATGGTATTGAAGGTGAGAAAGATGGTGATAATGGCGGCGCAGGTAGGAAGGAATCATGATGTAGATTGTGATAATCCTGGTGATGGTACGCATCACCAGAGAGCCGGTCGGCCGAGCGGACAGCACGCTGGACTTGTGATCCTGTGGTCCTGGGTTCGATCCCAGGCGCCGGCGAGAAACAATGGGCAGAGTTTCTTTCACCCTATGCCCCTGTTACCTAGCAGTAAAATAGGTACCTGGGTGTTAGCCAGTTGTCACGGGCTGCTTCCTGGGGGTGGAGGCCTGGTCGAGGACCGGACCGCGGGGACACTAAAGCCCCGAAATCATCTCAAGATAACCTCAAGATAGTCTTACGGCCTAGTCAACCTCTGGAGTCTTATTAATGCAACAAAAGATCTTACTGGCCAACCAGCAACTATACCAAACCCAGAATAGGTTACAAGCTTAATGTAAACCTCAGTGTTTAGACACGGTGAAAAGAATATACCTCTCGCCTTATGAATGTTGTTGTTGTTGTTAAAGATTCGCTACTTGGAACACAACGTCCCAAGTAGCACGGGCTATGGTGAGCCCGTAATTGATAGTTAATGTATATATTTGCATGTTCAACTCTCTGAATTCACAAACGAGATTGGCTATCAGTCATTATGAGGGGATATTTGAATATTAAAAATGCAAACAACAATCAGTTAATTACAGAAAAAGAAGCAAAATATAAAAATAATGTTAAACTAATAAATATGACAAACATTCAAATTTAAAAAAAAAATTACACAAAAAATTAGGAGGAAAATATGCGCGGTATTTTAAGCATGATAACGAGAGCGCAGTAAGTGCACTAGTTTTTATGGAACAGAAAATGGAAAGATAAAATACGAGGAGAGACTCAGATAAGATGTTATCAAACTTTGGAGGATGCAGTCAAGAAATATTTATGTAACCAGCATTCCAACATTATTGAGGACCTTGAGAAACTTCAGGCTTCAAACTATCAAGTTTGAAGCTTAATACTTCAAACTTGAGTATCGTCAGAGGAAGATGAACTTGTGTATTGAGTAAGGTGTGGTAATGTAGGCGAAATTAGCGTACTGAAGATAAATTAGTTTACTGAAAAATGACTGGCGTACTGAAGAGGGTTAACTAGTGTACTAAGGTAAACTCACAGCCAGTGTAATAAAGTGACAGATGATAGAAATGCTATACATAATACTGTACCTCACACCGAGCACCAACTTATACACCTTCCCTGTATACATCCTCAGCACCGATGTATACCGTGAAGGACTTCTTGCCTTTTACATCTCTATCTTAATCTCTCTTTCTTCTCTATATTTAACTTCCAGCTATTATACAAATTGATGCAAAACTCACGAAGTATACCTGAAAACCTGAATCCTGGCTATGGACTCATATATTCGTGTTGTGACAATTCAGAGCATATCTGATTGAGTTTTGCCTTGTGTGTCGCTGCGGTAGGGGGGGGGGGTAAGTTAGTGGGGTGTGGGGGTGCAGAAGGTAGAGGGATGTGGGATCGTGGCTCCCTCCCACATCCCCTCCCGCGGGGGGAAGTGGGAGGGAGAGAGGAAAGGAGAAGCGAGGTTTATTTGCATATGATGTCACTTTTTTGGGGGGTAGGAAAATGTCTTCGTGCTTGTATATGTTCTTGTTAAGCACGTCTTAATCTTTGTCTCTGTCACTGGCCCTGTTCCTACGAGCTTTTCTTCTCTCTTTCTGTTTTTCCTGCCTTGTTTACTACCGTTTTTTCTGAATGTCTGTGTCTAATAATCTGTCTGTATAGCTTTCTGACTATTTTTTTCAGCAAGAGAATACAGGAGTAAATGATTTCTACCTTAACGAAGCCTTCTGTCTCCGGCGTCTGTCTCTCCTATTACCTATTTCTGCATCATTTCGTCTCCTGCCCTCTCCCCCTCTCCCAACATTCTTAATCACAGTACGGGTTTAGAGGATAATCTTTACTATTCCTACTCACAGCGAGGCACGAGCGTGTAAGCATAGTAAAGATTATCCTGTTAACTATCCATTTCACACTATGTCTTGGATACAAATGTTGTACCCAAATTAATCTTCGGGATAAGACTGTCCCAGTTCTCAAAGGTCCCAGTTCTGAAGGGTCCCAGTTCTGAAGGGTCCCAGTTCTGAAGGGGTCCCAGTTCTGAAGGGGTCCCAGTTCTCAAGGGGTCCCAGTTCTCAAGGGGTCCCAGTTCTCAAGGGGTCCCAGTTCTCAAGGGGTCCCAGTTCTCAAGGGGTCCCAGTTCTCAAGGGTCCCAGTTCTCAAGGGTCCCATGCAGGTCGACGTTCAATCCTACGACCGTCCAAGTGGTTGGCTACCATTCCATCCCTCCGTCCTATCCCAAATCCTTATCCTGACCAATTCCAAGTGCTATATAGTCGTAATGGCTTGGCGTTTCCCCCTGAAAATTACCTTATTCGCGGACCTTGTAAGCGAGGTCGTTGCTCTTCCGGCCAGTCTAAATCGATCGGCGGTCAAGAAATACTAGTTTACTTTGAAAAAGAACTGTGTTAATTGTTTACCTTCTCAGGAATCCAAGAATCCAGTGGGTCTTTTCCTTGTGTTCTGCCCTCAGCTCGTTTTAAAGCGAGTCCAAAGCATTTGCTGCATTATAAACTGAATTTACGTACAATAATTTTAAGCAACCTTCATTTCGGGTAAAAAGATGTTGGAGAAATCTGTGAACCCGATCTTTGGTTTGTTTAGCTGACTCAAGCTCTCGAATATCTATTTGCTGTGAGAGCAAGTGCGACAGAGGAGTCTTGTGAATGATCACTGACGGAGTGTTGCCTCTGAGCGGGACTTGAGAGTGAAACTGTCGAGAGCTGGATATCGTGAAGTGTAGTATCCGTCTCTAGTCTGTCCAAAATGTTTCGGGCCCTGAGGAGAAACCCGAGAGTATAGCAGACACTCGACAGCTGCTAAGACCGGGCTCAGGAGCTACCGTTCAACCGTACAAAACATTAATGTGAGTGCAAGGGAGCGCACACGAGCCGCGGTCAACTCCTATAATGCGTTTCGTAAACACAGCAATTTAATTTCTATAACGTTATATCTCGTTAAGTTAGGCTGGCTTTGCACATGATAGAAAGCCTCGGACCAATCTACACTTTCTCTCGGGAAAGTGTAGAATGTCGTACTAGAAGAAGGGAGGTGCGGCCGTCTTCGGAATTTGACGCATTTAAATAACTTTATAATTGAAGCCCAGGAACTTAGCATATCATAAATCCAATAATAATAACACAAAATTCTTATTCGTGGTAGTAAAGAACCTTACAGACACGCTATGTCGCCATCTCTGGTGTACTGCTGCAATAACAGCGTAAATTTTATTTCAATATCAGAAAAAATTCAATAACGTGGCAGCTTGTGCTGGCTGGTGTTATTGCCCAAGAAGTAACCATTATATTCGGCACCACGAGACCACATACTACCAAACCCTTATATAGCATCAGTCATCAAACATTTCGGTATTTTAAATGTTAGAAAAACATAACTGTGTGCCTCATTCCGCGCAGCCTCGTCCAAGACTAGGAGTGGAGATAGAATTTCACTCATCACATCAGACGTTGCTACGAGTGTTTGTAGTTTCCAAGCAACCTGAGGCACAACACTCAAGGTACTCGAGATATGTCTTGTTTGGTCTGCAGCCACTGCAGTGCGGACATTAGCCCGCCTGATGTCGTGGCGTATTTGGAGAGAGAGAACGAGATTTAGAAAAAATCAGAGACTGGGATTAGACGAATTTGGTTAATGTGGAAGAACCTGATATCGTTTGATAAATAACATGAACGGAAAACATTATAGAGAATAAAGAAAATACATTAGTGGAGCAAAACAAGGTAGGAATATACTTAAACGCCATGAACATGTTTATTGGTAACCATAATCCCATTCTCACTACACAACCTTTCAGAGAGATTGACTAGGCTGTTATTAATGAGCAAGACTTTCTCTTGGCATTACATTCTCCGGTATATTTTAACGGCAACGGAAAGCTGATGCTTCCTTTCTCGGCATTTTATTAAACATATTACAATGTAAGAAAGGCATATGTGCTCAAAGCCAGGGGGGTACTTTTCCATTTCCCTCCACGTACAACTACGAGGGTGCGGCCAATAAAGGATAAATGAATCCATAAACAGTATTGACATTAACATTCTGGGCTGTGCTTCAAAACAGAATGTTTCGAGACTCAGAAGTAGGCTTACAGTCAGATTCATCAACACAAAGTGTGTCTCAATATCAAAGGATTATTTAGAAAGGAAATCAATGAGCAACAGATAGATTCAAAATAGGTTATGATGATTGTAGTACAAAGGGAAAGGGTTGCAAAAGCACATCTGATTCTATACAGGGTATTATAATAACAAATCCATCTAGGAACTTAGATATTTTATGATTAAATGCAGAAGAACTGGACATATTAAAAACCAGTTTCCCCGATAACTTGTTAACTCAGTATGAAGTGAGGTAAGTATGAGTCAGTATGAAGACCCAACCTTGCTAAACGGCACGACACTCCCACATTTATACAATCCACGTCCGTATAATCTGCAGTGCTTGCATTCCCTGCATCGTGCCACAGCGCTTGCATATAGATCCTAGTGCGATACAGCCTCCCTCTCACCCACACGCCCTATTTGCATACAAACCATTACTAAATGTATGCCTCGACTCTGAGTATAACTCTACGTTCGTTCCCATCTCTTTACACCCTCGCCATGTGGGCAGTCTCGCACTCTCCCTCTCACCCACACCGTGCAAGTATCCTCCTTTCTACTGCCTCTTAAACACAGAGCCAGCAAAGGTAAAGCCTGCTTGACCAACATTCAAACAGGAGAGTATTGGGAAGATTGTCTTGTACTAGAATCCAATAAAAGCTTATGTCACAATGAACAAATCCACAAGGGCCGTGACAAGGATTCAAACCTACGTCCGAGAGCATCCCAGACGCTGCCTTAATCGACTGAGCTACGACATGGAAAAAAGAGTTGAAACCAGAAGTTCTACTTCTTGAAATTGTCTTATGTCACAATTCCTCACAAACATCTATGCAAACTAGACGCAGGCTGTTGTAGCAAGAAGAGTGCTAAGTTAGGTGAAATATTACCATTCAGGAAAGAGACAACATAACAGTAAGAGAAGAGACATTTGAATGGACAGAGGTAATTATTTATTTATTATTATTTTCTACCACAGTCGTGGCCACACATAAACAATGCTAACCAGCATATATACATTTTCTTCTATCCTCCATGGACAGAATGAGAGATCTGTTAAACATATTGTTCAGGGATTTATTGGACAGAGGTAATGAGTGGAGTTCCTCAGGGCCGGTACTACGGTTCAATCTGTTTCTAATACACATAAATAACCGAACAGGAAGTAAGCTTATTCTTAACAATGTTAGGCGAGACGGATCAAAACTGAGGAGGACTTCAGTACATGCAAGATGAACTCCGGTCTCCTGAGATGGTCTGGGAAATGGCCACTGAACTTTATCCCAGACAAATATACAGTTATGATAACACGAATATAATTAAGACCTTAAATACAATACAGAATGAAGGGAAATAAACTTTCCACTTTGAAAAAGAGAGTTGGGAACACACAATCACATATATATTGTGTGTGTGTGGTATACAATGTTAGGGGGCTGGCTGGCCGAACCCGACCCCCTAGGGACCGGGGTTCGATCCCAGCAGCCGGCGGAAAAATAAATGAGCAGTTTCCTTCACCCTAATACCCCTGTTACCTAGCAGTAAATAGGTACCTGGGAGTTAGACAGTTGCTACGGGCTGCTTCCTCTGTGTGAGTGCGGAAAAAAGTTAGTAGTTAGAAACAGTTGATTGATTGGCAGTTGAGAGGCGGGCCGAAAGAGCAGAGCTCAACCCCCGCAAGTACAACTAGGTGAATACAACTAGGTGAATACACACACACATTGTATGTGGGTTACATGTTTATGATTGCTACTGGAGAGGTGAGGAAACATCTGCTAGAGTTGGATGTGACAAAAGCTATAGGCCCGGATGGAATCTCACCGTGGATACTGTGTCTGCCACTCGGCATGGTGCATAACAAATCACTGGTAACAGGTGAACTACCAAAAGTTTGGAAGACGGCTAACGTAGTTCCGATATTCAAGAAGGGTGACAGCCAGGAGGCACTGAACTACAGGCCAGTGTCTTCATCACTGAAGACAAAAAAACAACGAGAAGACGTCATTTTCATCACCTTGCTTACCATGCAAGGTGATGGAGAAAATTGTGCGAAAAAAGCTAGTGGAACATTTCGTGCAGGAAAACTTTGTAACACAACATCAGCATGGGTTCAGGGATGGCAGATCATGCCTCACAGGATTGACTGAATTCTATGACCAGGCAACAAAAATCAGGCAAGAAAGTGAGGGGTGGGCAGACTGCATATTTTTGGATTGCCAGAAAGCCTTTGACACATTACCACATAAGAGACTAGTGCACAAACTGGAGATGCAGGCAGGAGTGAAGGAGAAGATACTCCACTGGATAAGGGAATACCTAAGCAACAGAAGACAGAGTCACTTTGAGGGGTGAGGTCTCGGAGTGGCGAGGCGTCACCAGTGAAGTCCCTCAGGGATCAGTTCTTGGACCTGATATATGTAAATGATCTCCTAGAGGAAATAGACTCATTCCTCTCAATGTTTGCTGATGACGCAAAAAATATGAGGAGGATTAAGACAGAGGAAGATAGTATGAGGCTACAAGATGACCAAAACAAACTGAAGGAATGGTCAAACAAATGGCTACTAAAGTTTAACCCTA